>NC_064826.1:79668181-79971212 GCF_024166365.1 Elephas maximus indicus
TTTGATTATGTATAATGTTATTTCACATAGAATCATATCATTTTAGGACTAAATGGGAGCTTTGAAGTAATCTAGGGAAATCTCTTTACTTTTTTAGGTGAAGAAACAAAGGCGCAGAGAGATACATCATAATAGGCACATTAAGGACAATAAGAGGCAGACCTAGAATTCAGGTCTTTTCTCTCCATGTAGCTGGTATCAAACCAAAAACCAAAAACCAAACCCAGTGCTGTTGTGTCGATTCCACTCATAGCAACCCTATAGGACAGAGTAGAACTGCCTCATAGAGTTTCCAAGGAATGCCTGACGGATTTGAACTGCTGACCCTTTGGTTAGCAGCCATAGCACTTAACCACTGCGCCACCAGGGTTTCCATGTAGCCAGTAGGAAGGACCAAAGCCTGCTAGGCTGCCTGCCTGCTTGATTATCTCCTTTCTTCTTTTACTTTCCTTTCTTTATTAGTAAAATCCTAAGCAGACCGTGTTTTTGGATGATGAGGGTGATATGGAAAGAGAGAAGATGGTGGGGGGCCCTTGAAAACCATACTTTATATAACATAAAAAAAAGCATTTGGCTGCAGTATTTGAAATCTCCAGTAGGTGTGCTGGGGCATGAGCAATAAGACCAGGTTTTTGTGTTTGTTTTTAAGAGAGAAATGGGTAAAGAATAATCAACAGGCTATGAAATGACTCCTTGAGTATTAAGTATGGGATCCATGGCAGAGGGCAACTTTGAAACTAATCAATTCATTTATGATTTTTTTTTTTAACTCTATAAATCTGTAGCCCTGTAGATTCTTGGAGAGGGGAAAAAAAAAAAAAAAAAACCATGTCCCCCTATTTAGTGACAATGGATGAAATATTTCAGAAAATGAGATATTTCAGTGGAAATTCTTGCCTAATATGTCACCACTTTGAAAATGATTAAAGAAAATGGAGTCTCCCCCAGAGGAGGCAGGTACTTTTACTTGTCAAATTTAAGTTGGACATTTTCTCATAGTTTGGAACTGCCACAAAATGAGCCCTTTCATGTCCTCAATAATACCAAACCAATGCAATCCATCTGTTCTGCTAAATTATTTCTAGTTCCTTAACCAAAGGCACTACTTTTTCATGCATTTTATCATGATTTTATGCCCTTTATTATATTTTACAAAGGGTTCTGATTCCTCCAGGGCCAATGAGAACTGATTAGGACACTGGCCTCAATCCAGGCTTTGAACACAGGAGGGGAAGGAATAGAACTGTTTCCTTTTTTCCCTGTTCCTTGGCAGAAAAAAATACGAATCTATACCGTGTGTGTGCTCTGTGTGTGGGTGGGTGTGGGTAGGCTGCATTTTATCCTGTCACAGTATGACTTTGTAGAGCATGTTCAGAACATTCCTTCTATAATCAGGTTGCATTAAGGGGTTTTATTTTGGAAAGACTGTTTCTTCAGGAAAGACCCACGGTGTGCTGTGAGACTCAATGATATGGTCATTTTAAAGAACTTCCAATCTGAGCATAGACCATTTTGGGTCTACGCTGGGTCTGATCTAAAATAAGGTGCTTAGCACAGTATAGGCACATTAGCTCTTTTCATATCTTAGGGAAGAAACTAATTGAATGTAAGTCACAAAGAATGCTCATTTACCAGTGAACACAATCATATACCACAGTGTTCCTTTATGAACATGAAAGGAGAGCTATAAATATCCATTCCTAGGCCTATATTGGTAATGCATTAGTAGTTGTTAGGTGTCAGTCGGTTCCGACTCATAGCGACCCTGTGTACAACAGAACGAAACACTGCCTGGTCCTGTGCCATCCTCAGAGTCATTATGCTTGAGCCCATTGTTGCAGCCACTGTGTCAATCCATGATGTCCTTTTCCAGGGACTGGTCCCTCCTGATAACATGTCCAAAAGTATGTGAGTCGAAGTCTCTCCATCCTTGCTTCTAAGGAGCATTCTGGCTGTACTTTCAAGACAGATTTGTTCGAAACCTTTATTTGGATCTCCAGTGAAAATTCCCCAGATAAACTCCATCCCTTAAATATGCAGAGTGTCCCAGTATACTCAGAAGTCTCAAAAATCCTTTTGGTCTGAATATCATAGGTGACTTTGGGTAGAAATCCTCCAGACCAGGCATCTCTAAGAAGAGAAATCGGTATCTCCGCATGTTAAGATTATGGAAGCACATTATCCTATTCTGTGACTCACTGTGCTATTGACCTTTGACTCAAGAGAGCATCATGTGAGAGACATAAGAGATAAAGGGCACAAGAAATAGAAAATATGGAAAGGAATTCAATGAGAACTATCTCTATTTAAACATAAACAAGTAGCATAGTAAATTATGCATACTGATACCAAGAAATAATATTAGTTGACCGTACTGGAGAACTCAATTTAAGGCATCTGATAAAAGTGAGGCAAAATGGAGCTACTCCAGGAGATCCTATATATTAAAAAGTAGAAAGCTTTTGCTGTTTTGGAATTTTTAATGAAGTTCTTATACCAGTGCTCCTTCATGATACAAATCTCAAAATAGACTTTCTCTGGACTGTTTTTTCAGGTATAAACATTCTTACTGAGTTGGTTTTCACCTCTCTCATTCAGTAGAAACATGTGCACAATGTTTGTGGGGCTTGTTCTTCAGCAGCCATAGAAGTGGAAGGAGATTATCAAGGATAATGACTTCATTATACTTCCTTATTTTTTAAAAGAATTTTCTACTATAATAGTTAAAAAAAAAAAAAAAAGTAAGCATAACATACTTTCTAGGAGTCAAAGAAAGTAGAGAGAGGGAGAAAATTAAAAAAAAATAAAATAAAAGCAAAAACTTCTGCATTGTGTCACATTTTAATAGTAAGGGGGATGGTTAGAGAGTAAACTAGAAGGACCTACTCTTAAAATAAATAAATGCTAGATAGGTTGAAGCAGATCCTGTATTCTTACTGTTAGTTGACTGATATTACACAAGGGGATGACTGAGATTCAGCAGATGTCCCCTTATGATTTACCAGCACTTGAGCTACTGTCAGTAATTAAATCTTGCTAGCAGATTATTTTTCAAATGTGTGATTGAGCATTCACTCTGAAGGATAATGGGAATGTGGGGAATGAAAAAGGAGCTGGCATGAGCACAGGGCATTTAGCATATAAATATATATGGCTCTTTTATGAAAACAAAGAATATTTATTATTAATGGTATTTAATGAGTAAACATTCAACCTCAAGCTGAAAAAATCTTTATAGAAAAGGAAAAAGGAAAGAAATTGATGAAAGTTAATGCTTACAGTCAAAACATGGATCTCATTGTTAGCTATAGAACTGATATTAAGATTCATGTGTTTGTATCAGTGTATATACGTTAGTGGCTATGGATTTCATAGATTCATAGAAATTAGAACTGGAAGCCATGAGATAGCATTCATGTTCACTGTTTTGCCAGATTAGGACTGGTTGCCTTAGTCTGTTTTCCAGTGCTTGGCTCCTTCCATTTTTCTGTCACTCAAACCATGGGATCACCACTACGTGTCTTGGGGGAGTTTCCACCAGCTGAAATCTCACAGTAAAGTGTTTCCTTTTGATGTCAACTTTGACCTTCCTGTTATTCATTTTATCTTATTACTTGTCATTCTATTTCTTAGATTGTTCTCATCTTCCATACATTTGTTCAAGCTTAATGTTTACTTTCAGGGAACCCTGATGGTGTAGTGGTTAAGAGCTACAGCTCCTAACCAAAAGGTCGGCGGTTCAGATTCACCAGGCGCTTCTTGGAAACCCTATAGGGCAGTTCTACTCTGTCCTATAGGGTCACTACGAGTTGGAATCAACTCGACAGCAACGGATTTGTTTTTTTTTTTTTTTTTAATGTTTACATTCAGGGCACCTGGGCCAGTAACATGTTTATTGAGCAGATAATGGTTGATCAGATGGCCACCATTTAATTTGCCTTAGTCTTCAACATTACAGTTTTCATTTGACCTACCTTGGAATGATTTCTCTAAAGGATATTTTTCTGTAAACGTAAAGTGGGTTATACAATGCTAAATGATAGCATCAAAACAAAACTTCAATGCTATGGCAAAGAAAATTGTGGAAGTATTTGTTTTTTGACACATAATGGCATTGTGTCAAGGAGGTTCTGCTTTAAATCATTCCCTTACTGTTAACCCCCAAGTCTTCCCCCATTCCTTTTCCACTCTGACCTGATCATTTATTTTTAATGACAAGCAGAGCTCTGGCTTCTACCTAGCAAACCTCTAGAAAGTTTCAGTATATCAAGGTTTTGCTGGCCAACCCCCTTAGTGAACCACACATCAACATTGAAGAGTATGGCAGCAGCCATATCACCTTAAAGCTAGGAAGGTTGATTCCTGAGAGAGGTGTTGTCACCTGATGTTTCCATGTAAACTGATAGTTCCATGGTCAGGAACGTGGGAAGCAAGCAATTCACCGAACATGTCCCTTTTGGATTTCGCTGTATTTCTGTACTGAAATATTACCTTATAATGCTTGTGGTGGTATATATTTTAAGTGAAATATTAATACTGTGCAGGTAATTTTAGGAAATACAACAGATTCCAAAAGTTAAGGTTCAAAGGAGGGAAACCCTCAATGAGATGAACTGACACAGTAGCCACAACGATGTACTCAAGGTACCAACGATCATAAAGAGGCTTAGGACTGGGCAACGTTTCATTCTGTTATGCATACGGCCGGCATGAACCAAAGCCAACTAAGTACAGGGCAACTAGCAACAACAACAAGAGGTTCATTAACTTTATATACACCAGCCTATGCTTTTTTTTTTTTTTTTTATGCTTATCAGGCTCACGAGCGTGCCAACTGAGAAGTGTGGCCAGGAAGAACACTTTGCATATTGGCTAGTTAAGATTTAACTTAGTGTTCAGTTTTGCCTGTATTGAAGGACCATTGTTTGTTAGTTGGAGTGTAAAATTCTGCCTGGCTTGTGTGAAAATACTGGCAGAGTCTAGAACAGTGCATCACAAACTATCTCTGGTTAAACAGCAGGTCCCCACCCCCCACTTAATTTCCCATCTGTTGTGGATCAATAATTTTATAAAATACAGTAAAAATGAATTACTACAAAAATGAGGTATTTAAGATATACAAAGTACAATTCCCATTTTTTATATTAGATTCAGCAGAAATAAAAAATATTCTATCAAATTGCTATAAAAATTTCTAAACATTTACTCTGAATTTTTGTACTGACCTCGTCACAGACCATTAACAATGAATTCCTGAACAGTTATCGATCCCATGGAACACAGAGTAACCTTGGTCTAGATTAACACTGCTGTAAGGTGCATACACATGAAGCATCAGCATGTTTGTCATAATTAAATACATTTGGTACTTAAGTCCTTCAAGAAAGCATAAGGATCTAGTTCGAACAGCTTCTTAAGGTGAGTGTAAAATAAGATTTTAATGAATTTACTTGTTCTTGGCTAAACAGTTGCCCTTGTGTATTTTTAAGCTAATACTTTTACAAAGGAGTTAGCTATTCTTTTTTTTTTTTTTCTTTTTAAGCCAAAAGAAGAATATGCTTCATGTAAATTGCTCACTTAGGAATAAGCAATCTGTTGTATCTGAGCCTTGCACACACTCATTTTTCAAATATTATTATGGTACTTTAATAAGCAAATCAGTGTCACATTCCTGCATGATGAAACTCAGCCCATTATTAATCATCTTAAGTGTTATTTGGGGTCTACTTTTCTCTAAATTTTGTCAGTGGAATACTGTAGGCTTCTGCTGTTTTTTTCCAGAGAATTCAAGGTCGAAAAGCCAGCCTGGAGGAAATACAGCTTGTTCATTCTGAACATCACTCACTGTTGTATGGCACTAACCCCCTGGATGGACAGAAGCTGGACCCCAGGACACTCCTAGGTCTGTATGAGCCTCTATTCTTCTGACAACAGCACATTCCAGCACTATCATTAGTCAGTGCTGGTGTCAGTTCAAAATACTTGGCAAAAAGTGTGACAAAAAAAATCATTTTTTCCAACAGCATTGCTCTGTGGAATGAGTCCATTACAATAGAGGCCAATGTGGATTAAGATAATCCTCCATTAGAATATAACAATGCCAGTTCCATGATGTCTTACTTTAAAAGTAACCTTTATTTGGATAACATTTATACTGTGTGTTTTAGCATACAGGAATAAATGCATTATAGAATTTGGTTGCTTACATTTTTAAACTAAAAGGAAAAAGGATATCAAATTCTTTATCAAAATTAGCTTCAGTGTTCTCATTTGTTTTGTGTCTTTCAGTTCTTTTTGCTCTTTTTCTATGACTTTGACAGGCAAAGGACACAGTATAACCTCTTTTTTAAATGAAAACTCCTTTTTACTCTGCCTGGCACACTATACTTTTAGTAATGTTGCATTTCAAAATTTAAGGTAACATTTTTAATGCATGGTTTGCTTGTGGAATTAAATAGTAAAGGAAATGGCCGATGAGGAAAACCAATAAACCTAATTTTTAATTATTATGTATATATTTTTAAACATGTATCATCTGATTTTAAAGTAAAACTTATGTTGCACACCTTTGTATTAGGAGATTTATATGAGTGATAGAAACAATTAATTTTTGGAAAAATTAGTGGTACAACCTTATTTTATCTGAGGCAATTATAAGTTTACTAATAACCTACGATTGAGCAACAGTACACCACGGCAGTGTCTGTTAAAAGGATCATATTTTAAGTTTTTTGACTAAAAGAGATTTTAAGACCTTTCCTTGTCCCTTTCTTTTCAAATAAACTTATTGTGTCAGTTCCAAATTATTGGGACTATTTCACTTAATTCAGTATTATTTCAGAATAGTTTTATGTTAAGTGGCCCTTAACAGTTCAAAAGGTAGTATATGATGTGTAGGAAGTCAGTGTCTTGGAAAGCAAGGTGACATTAACAATTACACAATTTAACACTTACTATCTGCCTTTTTTAAACAACTGGCAGGCACCTATAAATCATAAAGTAAAAGCATATGAGCGAACATTTGTGTGCGTACGTGTCTGTATATGGAGTATATGAGTTGAGTGGTGGTAGGTTGGATAGAAGTAGGAAGAAAGACAAACACATGAAAACATTAAAATTCAGTGATTAAAAACAATTTATATAGTTGAATCCGATTTACAGATTAATTTGAAGACAATTCAAACATACATGCTGTGTAGGTTTTTTGTTTTTATTTCTGTTAAAGGAACCAACCTCCGTTCATTGAGATACTTTACATAAAGTACTTCTTTTTAATGTGAATACTATATAATAAATATCCTTATTTTAACATGAATTAATAATCCCATCCTACCAACCACAAAGATAAAGTAAAACATATTAACTTTCATAGTTTTCTAAGGTCAAAATACTCAGCATTTAAAGATAGGAAACTATTTCCATTTTAATTATTTTTTAATTTAGTTAAGGGGAAGCAAGTAGAAAACCTTTTTTTTTTTTTTCTTACCATGGTCCCAAACCATCAATCAGCCCCATCATAGATACCCTTGAATTTCATTGGAATACCAACACAAGAAACCCTGCTGTTGAGTGGATTCTGACTCACAGCCACCCTATAGGACAGAGTAGAACTGCCTCATAGAGTTTCCAAGGCTGTGAATCTTTATGGAGGCAGACTGCCCCATCTTTCTCTTGTGGAGCGGCTGCTAGGTTCAAAGCACTAACCTTTCAGTTAACAGCCAGGTGCTTTAACCACTGGGATACCAGGGCTCCTTCTTTAATAACATGTTATTGTTGTTAGGTGCCATTGAGTCCCTTCTGACTCGTAGCAACCCAATGTACAACAGAATGAAATGATGCCTGGTCCTGCACCATCCTCAGAATTACTTATTGGAATGTTGTTGTTGTTGGGTGCTGTCGAGCTGGTTCTGACTCATAGCGACCCTATGCACGACAGAACGAAACACTGCCCAGTCCTGAGCCATCCTTACAATCGTTGCTATGCTTGAGCTTACGGTTGCAGCCACTGTGTCAGTCCACCTTGTTGAGGGTCTTCCTCTTTTCCGCTGACCCTGTACTCTACCAAGCATGATGTCCTTCTCCAGGGACTGATCCCTCTTAACGACATGTCCAAAGTTTGAAAGATGCCATCTTGCCATCCTTGTTTCTAAGGAGCATTCTGGTTGTACTTCTTCTAAGCAGTCCATGGTATATTCAATATTCTTCACCAACACCGCAATTCAAAGGTGTCAGTTCTTCTTCCATCTTCCTTATTCATTGCCCAGCTTTTACATGGATATGATGCAATTGAAAATACCATGGCTTGGGTCAGGCGCACTTTAGTCTTCAAGGTGACATCTTTGCTCTTCAACACTTTAAAGAGGTCCGTCCTTTGCAGCAGATTTGCCCGGTGCAATGAGTCTTTTGATTTCTTGACTACTGCTTCCATGGCTGTTGATTGTGGATCCAAGTAAAATGAAATCCTTGACAACTTCAATCTTTTCTCCGTTTATCATGTTGTTGTCCATTGGTCCAGTTGTGAGGATTTTTGTTTTCTTTATGTTGAGGTACAATCCATACTGAAGGCTGTGATCTTTGATCATAATTAGTAAGTGCTTCAAGTCCTTTTCACTTTCAGCAAGCAAGGTTGTGTCATCTGCATAACACAGGTTGTTAATGAGTCTTCCTCCAATCCTGATGCCCCGTTCTTCTTCATAGAGTCCAGCTTCTCGGATTATTTGCTCAGCATACAGATTGAATAGGTATGGTGAAAGAATACAACCCTGACACACACCTTTCCTGACTTTAAACCAATCAGTATCTCCTTGTTCTGTCCGAACAACTGCCTCTTGATCTATGTAAAGGTTCCTCATGAGCACAATGAAGTGTTCTGGAATTCCCATTCTTCACAACGTTATCCATAATTTGTTATGATCCACACAGTCGAATGCCTTTGCATAGTCAATAAAGCACAGGTAAACATCCTTCAAAAAAAAAATAATTTTTTATTTTTAAACATCCTTCTGGTATTCTCTGCTTTTAGCCAGGATCCTCTGACATCAGCAATGATATCCCTGGTTTCACGTCCTCTTCTGAAACTGGCCTGAATTTCTGGCAGTTCCCTGTTGATGTACTGCTGCAGCCATTTTTGAATGATCTTTAGCAAATGTTGCTTGCGTGTGATATTAATGATATTGTTTTATAATTTCCACATTCGGTTGGATCATCTTTCTTGGGAATAGGCATAAATATGGATCTCTTCCAGTCAGTTGGCCAGGAAGCTCTCTTCCATATTTCTGGGCATAGACGAGTGAGCATGTCCAGCACTGCATCTGTTGAAACATCTCAATTGATATTCCACCAATTCCTGGAGCCTTGTTTTTCACCAATGCCTTCAGAGCAGCTTGGACTTCTTCCTTCAGTACCATCGGTTCCCGATCATATGCCACCTCTTGAAATGGTTGAATATCAACTAATTCTTTTTGGTATAATGACTCTGTGTATTCCTTCATCGTCTTTTGATGTTTTCTGCGTCATTTAATATTTTCCCCATGGAATCCTTCACTATTGCAATTTGAGGCTTGAATTTTTTCTTCAGTACTTTCAGCTTGAGAAACGCTGAGCGTGTGCTTCCCTTTTGGTTTTCCATCTCCAGCTCTTTGCACATGTCATTATAATACTTTACTTTGTCTTCTCGAGCCACCCTTTGAAATCTTCTGTTCATTTCTTTTACTTCATCATTTCTTCGTTTTGCTTTAGCTGCTTGATGTCGAGAGCAAGTTCCAGAGTCTCCTCTGACATTCGTCTTGGTCTTGTCTTTCTTTCCTGTCTTTTCAGTGACCTCTTGCTTTCTTCATGGATGATGTCCTTGATGTCATTCCAGAACTTGTCTGGTCTTTGGTCACTAGTGTTCAATGTGTCAAATCTGTTCTTCAGATGGTCTCTAAATTCAGATGGGATATACTCAAGGTCATATTTTGGCTCCCGTGGACTTGCTCTGATTTTCTTCAGTTTCAGCTTGAACTTGCATACGAGCAATTGATGGTCTGTTCCACAGTCGGCCCCTGACCTTGTTCTGACTAATGATATTGAGCTTTTCCATCGTCTCTTTCCACAGATGTAGTGACTTTGATTTCTGTGTGTTCCATCTGGCGAGGTCCATGTGTATAGTTACCATTTATGTTGATGAAAGAAGGTATTTGCAATGAAGAAGTCATTGGTCTTGCAAAATTCTATCATTCGATCTCTGGCATTGTTTCTATCGCCAAGGCCATATTTCCCAACTGCTGATCCTTCTTTGTTTCCAACTTTCACACTCCAATCACCAGTAATTATCAATGCATCTTGATTGAATGTTTGATCAATTTCAGACTGCAGCAATGGATAAAATCTTCTATTTCTTCATCTTTGGCCCTAGTGGTTGGTGCATAAATTTGAATAATAGTCATATTAACTGGTCTTCCTTGTAGGTCTATGGATATTTTCCTATCACTGACAGCAATGTACCTCGGGATAGATCTTGAAATGTTCTTTTTGACAATGAATGCAACACCATCCCTCCTCGAGTTGTCATTCCCAGCATAGTAGACTATATGATCGTCTGATTCGAAATGGCCAATACCAGTCCATTTCAGTTCACTAATGCCTAGGATATCAATGTTTATGCGTTCCATTTCATTTTTGACCTTTTCCAATTTTTCCTAGATTCATACTTTGTACATTTCAGATTCCGTTTATTAGTGGATGTTTGCAGCTTATTCTTCTCATTTTGAGTCATGCCACATCAGCAAATGAAGGTCCCGAAAGCTTTACTCCATCCACATCATTAAGGTCAACTCTACTTTGAGGAGGCAGCTCTTCCCCAGTCGTCTTTTGAGTGCCTTGCAACCTGGGGAGCTCATCTTCCAACACCATATCATACAAAGTTCCACTGCTATTCGTAAGGTTTTCACTGGCTAATGCCTTTCAGAAGTAGACTGCCGGGTCCTTCTTCCTAGTCTGTCTTAGTCTGGAAGCTCAGCTGAAACCTGTCCTCCATGGGTGACCCTGCTGGTATCTGAATACCGGTGGCATAGCTTCCAGCATCACAGCAACACACAAGCCCCCACAGTACAACAAACGACATTTCATATTTATTGGAATAATAGACTGGGGTTAATCAGATTTTCAGTATCAACGTGCCCATGGAAGTCTAAGAGACATTTCTATACAACCATTATTCTACATTTGAAGAGAAAATATGTATTTAAACTTTGGAAAAATCAAATTAGTTATGAAACGTGGCAGTACCACCCTTATATTTTTATGAAATTTAGCCATTTTGAACAAAGCCAGTATTCTCAAAATGTTCAATATGTGTATCATTTTAAATGGTTATTTAAAAGTGAATTCCGTTGCATAATTTGGAACTTAGAAAAGGTTTTCATATATGTATGCATAAATGATCATAGCACCAAGTAAAAATGATTCGATTTTAAAAATATTACTCCATAAATTGGTCATTGGTCTTATTGGTTTTGAATATCTAATGTGCAATAATATTCATAAAATTAATGAACTTTACAGTTGACTTTTGATACACATGTGTAGTTCCCTAGACACCTGTGAGTGATCAGTGCAGCATTTTCAATATCGTGTGGCAGGTTATAGAAGCACAGAAAACCAGGGGGCATTGCAGGCTTTGAACCTCAATGTCAAGCACTAAATTCAGTTTCACAAAAGAAACTGAAATCATTTGTAAAGGTTGATTTCAGCTTCTCTTATGAATCGAGAGATATAGGTAATTTTCCCCAATCTAAGTTCTATTTTTATTATTCTTTTATTGTACTTCAGATGAAGGTTTACAGAACAAATTAATTTCTCGTTAAACAATTAATAAACATATTGTTTTGTGACATTGGTTGCCAACCCTGCGATGTGTCAACACTCTCCGCTTCTTGATCTTAAGTTCCCCTTTACCAGCTTTCCTGTCCTCTCCTGCCTTTCATTCTTGCTCCTGGGCTGGTGTGCCCCTTTAGTCTTATATATGCGGTTGAGCTATGTTTATTATTGTTCTAAATCTAAGTTCTAATGAAAAATCTCAATCTTTTAAATGTTTAACTCTACAAACATTTTTGTTTTTTTGTGAAGTTTGGATTGTTGTTGCATTTTAAAAGTTATTATTTATATGTGAAAGACCAGGCTGACGCTGTCATGTATAAACATATAGAAACTCATAACCATCAAGATACTTACTTTTTCTCTCTCTTAATCATTTTCTGTTACTCTCATACATCTCTCTTCCTCCTCTAATCCCCTCCAGCGCAGATGGGGGGATCTTTTCTGAGTTAAATTGTTATTACTACGTTTGGCAGTTACTTTCCGGAGTAAAGAGGAAGGATTTAAATAAAAGTTCGGTATGGCCAGACTTACCAGTCTTTGTATCCATCTTGAAAGACATCTGCAGTTTATAAGACAATTAGATTTGAAAACGGGCACCATTTATCTCTTTAAGTATTCTATTCCCTGTCAGGTGACCCTTTGAAAACATTCTCTGCGATCATTTCTGAAGCGGGGTTTTTCTTAGCATTAATATTCGTGTCGTTCTTACCACCAGTTTTCATTATCTTGAGGCTGGTGCGATCTCAGTCCATTGATAAGGCAATGTGACGTTATTAAAAATTAAATCTGTTCAATTCAGTGAATTAAATATTGCTTACACAGTACTCATTTTAAATGATCAATTATTTGCTTGTTTCATATTATGTAAACATTACAAAATAAATAAAATTCTCCTTAAGCAACTTATTATTTATTTTCCTTATTCTCTTGAGGGGTTTTTACTTTGTAAAAATTACTTTTAAAATTTATTTTATTATACTATAATATCATCTTCATCATTTTTCACTGACTACAGAATGAATGAGGATTTCAACATTACAGCGTACATATATATATTTAAAATTTGATTATGATAAAATATATGTAACAAAATATTTACTATTTTAATCATTTTTAAACGTACAATGTACATTTAAATGTACAATGGAATTAATGTGCATTCACCATTAATTACACTTACCATAATGTTTGACTATTGCCACTATCCATTTTCAAATGTTTTTCTTTATCCTAATCAGAGACCCAGGAGCCCTGGTGGTGCAGTGATTAGGAGCTTGGCTGCTGACAAAAAGGTCGGCAGTTTCAATCCACGAGCCACTTCTTGGAAACCCTATGGGGCAGTTCTGCTCTGTTCTGTGGGGTCACTACGAGTCAGAATTGACTCGAGGGCAACAGTTTTTTTCTTTTTTTTTATAAATCAGAGACTCAGTAACCTTTAAGTAATAACTCCCTAATATCCCTTCCCCCAACCCTCGGTAACCACTAATAAACTTTTTTTTACGTGTTTACAAATTCTAAATATTTCATAAAACATACATATAAATTTTTATTTTAAAGATAATATGTGAATACATTCTTGCAAAAGATTCAAGGATACAGAAACGTCCTTGTTCAGAGCAACAACATTAAAAAAAAAAAAAAAAACTTTACCCCTTCCCATGCTATCCAGAAATATTTTGATATGTCTTTTATTGATGCCAGCATCCCAGTTTTAATATTATCCCATCATTTGTTCATTTTTCTACTTCTCAACTTTTTTTACCTCATCATGGAGATCCCTGTATTTAACTACATACCATATTTTTCATTTGCACTTACATTTTTGTTTATCATTTTCCCTCTGTTAGCAATTGCATTTGAAAAATCAACTCATACAATTTATTGTTTTGAAAATAAACTTTCTTTTGTGACAGCAAAATCTATTTAGATTTTTACTGACATGGCATGTGAATTCAACCATAAACCTGTTTTCAATTCTCAATATTATTTAGTTCATTGGTCATCAATAGGACAAATGAATTGGGATGGCTGGATTGGAAGTTTATACTTTGTTCCACTACTGCTCTGCTGAGTGACCTATCTGAGTCACTTCAGCACCATTTGACTATGAAATAGAAATGCCTGCTGCCTTTCTCTTTAATTACATCACAGAGCAGATTTTAGCCTTAGAGGTTTAGGAGGAGCAGTTAATATTGTTTTTAAGGGGCACCGGTGGCACAGTGGTTGCTAACCAAAAGGTCCACAGTTTGAACCTACCAGCCACTCTGAGGTAGAAAGATGTGGCAGTCTGCTTCTGTAAAGATTACAGCGTTGGATGGAAACCCTATAGGGCAATTCCAGTCTTTCCTATAGGGTGACTTCGAGTCAGGATTGACTCAATGTAGAAAGTAGAAGTGCAGGTAAACAAAATAATTACTGCAAATCACATGAAATGTCAATTCCAAGAGACAATTAAGATTTTGTCATAAATTTTAAAAGATTTATTTTTATGTTTTGTTTAGCTTGTTATAATTTTATTATATTACATATATACATATATACACACATGTTTTTTATATACATATATACACATATGTATACGTATATACGTACATACTTACACACACACACACACACACACACATATATATATATATGGCCCTGGTGGCCCAGTGGTTAAGCGTCTGGCTGCTAACCAAAAGGTCGGCAGTTTCGAATCCACCAGCCACTCCTTGAAAACCCCATGGTGCAGTTCTGCTCTGTCCTATAGGGTCACTGTGAGTCTGAATAGACTCAATGGCAATGGATTTATATATATATATATATATATATATAAACCCAAATAGGATGATACTATACACAGTGCTCTGTGACTTGATTATTTACAAAATTGTGAATGCTGTAGAGGCTTACTAGGTATTTGGTGTTAGCTATGTCTGAAATAGAAATTAAGAATAAATCTGTATATTTGAGATGTTCCATATTTAAAATATTTAGAAAATGACAGTGTATGGTGTCTTTAGGCTTGCTGGCTTAAAATATCACATTGGCGAGATATATTCAGTGAATAACAGTAGTTTTCAATAAATTATAAATAAAAAGATAGTACAATATATGTTCTGGCTGTGTAGGTTAATTTAAAGCAAACCTTGTGACCCAAATTTTGTGGGTATGTGTTTGTTCACATGGGGCAATAGACTGTACATGTAATAATATTTGTATTCAGTTGCTTTGAGTTCTTAAGTGTGTGTGTGTGTGTAAGACAGTAATATTCTGAAAATTTGCTCTATTGAATAATTGATGTGACAATTGATCTAAAATTCCTTTAGTTTCTGTCTGTGTCACTTTATAAATACCATATAATATAATATTATGAGGTAAATACTTACCAGAAATAAACAACTATATTTATATTCCCAATATGTTTATATATATATATATATATTTTTTTTTTTTCATGTGTCCTTACCTTATAGGTGATGCCTCTCAGAAGTTTTTTTCCTCATTACCTTGCGGCGGACTTGGGGTAAGTATGAGTTCATTTATTGCAGTTAAATAATCAAACTTCTAAAAAGCCGTCTTTGCTTTATCTATACAGTTAAGTTTAAGACTGTTTCTTAATACAGATTATGCTAGACTTCAGGGCTAGTTACATAATTTGCAGGATCCAGTGCCAAATGAAAATGAACAAAAATTAGTGTCTATATTTTTAAAATTTATTGTTCAAAAATTATGAAAAATTTCAAGATGGTGATGACAAAGAATTAGACCAAGTGCAAGGCCTTTCTAAGTGTAAGGTCCTTTGGGACCACACAGATCACATGCCCATGAAGCCAACTTTGCTATGCTTTCATATAGCTGAAGAAAAGATAATACTAGAGGGCTTAACACAGTTTTGCAGTAGAATTCATTTGTAATAGAGTCACACTAAGTATGCACATATATTATATTTCTGTTGAAAATGGCATAAACTTCACAAGGTGCTTTGCATTGTGGGTATAATTTTTGTGAATCCCCAGAGACCATTTTTATCTTCAACAATTAACAAAGCCTTTCTGACCAAAGATATTTATACCTCATTTCAAGGGCAAATTTGCTCGAATTCAGCATCATATGAAAAAAGTCTACATTTTTGTGGATAATTAGAACATACCTCATACCCTGCAATCTATTTAAAGTTAACCCTTACCAGAAACAAACCACTATCCTGTGGAACTAGGTGTGAAGTCATGTTCCCACTCCACCAAATTTACGACAACGTAGTTCTAGGTCAGGTTTCCAAGGACTAAGGAATTTCAGTCGATTAGGTTATTTGGCTGTTGCAGGGAAGGGACAAACCTAGCTCTGTATGTATCATGTTTTAGGTACTTTTTTGCTGTAACTAGATTTTATGCAGTTAAATCCCATATATTTTTAGTTCCTTCTGTCATTTTAATGATGCTAGTTTTAGCATGTAGTATCTTTTCTATTTCTTCATCTGTGATTCTGCACCTTCTGAAAATAATGGCAACTACAACCAATATCTGTTCGGACTTTACAGTTTACAAACATGCAGCTGAGTTTCATAACGATGCTGCCTTGGTTATCCAGTGCTGCCGTAACAGAAATACCACAAGTGGATGGCTTTAACAAGGAGAAATTTATTTTCCCACAGTTTAGTAGGTTACAAGTCCAAATTGAGGGCGTCGGCTCCAGGGGAACGCTTTCTCTCTCTGTCGACTCTGGAGGAAGGTCCTTGTCCTTAATATTCCCCTGGTCAAGGAGCTTCTCAGGCTCAGGACCCTGTGTCCAAAGGACACGCTCTGCTCCTGGTGCTGCTTTCTTGGTGGTATGAGATCCCCAACTCTGCGCTTGCTACCTAATACAAATATGTAGCCACACCCCAGGGAAACTCCCTTTACATTGGATCAGGGAGGTGACCTGAGTAAGAGTGGTGTTACAATCCCACCCTAATCCTCTTAACATAAATTACAATCACAAAAAGGTGGATAACCACACAATACTGGGAATCATGGCCTAACCAAGCTGATACACACATTTTTCGGGGGTGGGGGGGGACTTAATTCAATTCATGACAGATGCTTTAAAAGTAGTCTGCTGTTTCAAAGATGAGAGACAGAGGCTCAGAGAAGTGGAATTATTTTCCTGAAGTCACACAGTATGGGATGAAAGGCTGAAAATATGCTGTTAACATGCAAATCTGTGCAGCCCCTGGAGACATAGCAGTGCAGCAGTGTGACTAATGGAGCCTGGCCCTCTTTCTGGCAGCTCACTAGTGGATGGGGTTTGCTTTTTGACTTCCAGCACAGGATGATCAGCACCCTACATTAATCCTTGCTTATTCTTAGCAAGGGAAACCCTGGTGGTGTAGTGGTTAAGAGCTAAGCCTGCCAACCACAAGGTCAGCAGTTTGAATACACCACGTGCTCCTTGGAAACCCTATGGGGCAGTTCTACTCTGTCCTGAGTCAGAATTAACTCGATGGCAACAGGTTTGGGGTTTTTGTTGGTATTTTTAGCAAAACTCCTGTGAAGTTAGGAGCTGGTAAAGTCATTCTAGAAAGCAGAGGAATAAACTGCCTTTAAAATGAGTTTCATTGGCTTTTGTTCTTATTTTCTAGCATCCCAAGTAGACATTTTAAGGGACTGACTGAGTACCTGCAAATGTGTCAGAGAAAGAAACAAAGCTAAGCACTAGTTAGTGAATACACTGATGGGAAGGAAGTTAAAGTTGTTAAAAAAGTGGTGGTCATCAAACTTCCACTCCTTTACAAATATATTTAATTCATGGCCCAGAACTGAGTTGAGGACCACTCCCTGGGACACATCTCCCAAGTCTGACCTGGATAAAATCCCTAACTCACTATCCTTTGAACGTAAAGTGCCTCTTCTCAACTGCTCTAAACACATATGAAAGTAACTTCTTATCCTTTATCCAGAGCTGCTGACATAAGTTCTTAGACGTGCCTAAGGACTAGTGACGATTGCTGCTGGCCTGATGTGTTTAACACAAACCAGAGTGGATGTCACAGAATGTTGTTGTTAGCTGCCATGGAGTTTAGTCTGACTCATGCTGACCTTATGTGCTACAGAACCAAATGTTGTCTGGTCCTGCGTCATCCTCACAATTGCCAACTTGTTTGAGTCTATCATTGTGGTTATTGTGAGAATCCATCTCATCCTCATTGGCCCTTTACTTCACCAAGCATGATGTCCTCTTCTAGTGATCGATCCCTCCTAGAGACATATCCAAAGCAAGTGAGTCAGACAACATTCTGTTGGGATCCATAAGGCTGGTTTTTTTTTTTTTGACTAATTTTCAGAAGTAGATCACCATTTCTTTCTTCCTAGTCTGTCTTAGTCTGGAAGCTCTGTTGAAACCTGTGCACCAGCGGGTGACCCTGATGGTATTTGAAATTCTGGTGGTGTAGCTTTCAGCATCATAGCAACACTCAAGCCACCACAGTACACAAACTGGTAGACAAGTGTCATAGGACAAGCTCTCAATAATGCTCCCCTCCCCGCCCCAATACTGGATGGTGGAAGTAGTGGTGATAGTTAAGCCTAACTTAATCAAGCAGACAAAGGAGAAGGAGGATAACTGGATTAGTTAACTCTATCAGTGCTGGAAAAGGTTGGAGAGAGGGACCTCAGTTTATGAAAACTGGTCTATAGATCTTTTGGTAGTGTTTATTTAGGTCCAGGTGAATGTGAATGTGTATGCGTGTGTGTGTGTGTGTGTGTACAAGTTCACACTTGCTGATGCTCTAGAGAAGTAGATTCATTCAGTCTTTTTATTTTTTTGTAGGAACCAAATTGTGTTCTTAAGGCACTCGGGAGCCATTTCATCCCCTCATATTTTTACTTTTGATACAAGTCCTAGGAGAAAATTGGGGTCCTCTGGATTTGAGCCAGTCTAAATTTTCACCTCCAGGAGAGTCCTAGGCATATTAAGCATACAGAAAATACCCAGTATGCACTAGAAGTGGCCTAACTTGGTAATGTGGGGTGTACCCTGGAGAGCTTAGAAACCACTGAAATTGCTTTTGTCTTAAGACACTCTTATGGTTCAGATTATCTAGGATGGGCCCATTGGTTTCAATTCCAAAATAATCAATTCTCTCCAATATTTAAAGTAAACTCGGGTTGCTGAGAATGTATACCTTCCATCTGAGATGGGTTTACTATGTACCTACTGAATGCTGATTAATTGGCTTTTGTAGAGACTATCTGGGTCGTTATGAAATCAGGAAATCTCTACTTCTTATTCAGTTTTCCCCGAAAATTGCATAAAATTGATAGTGTTGGCCAAGGGGCTTTTCATGATCAATTGACTAATGGCTTTTAAGGGGCTTTAAAGTACTCTCCAGAACTGTGTTTTGAGCAACAATCACAAGGTTTCCAAATTCCTTTGTGTTTGGTTCTCGTTTTGTTTAGTTACTACTGCATGACTCATTTCTGATTACTGTGTGATTACATTACAAGAAAATGCACCAGTTGAAAAGAACATTTTAACAAATTCCAGGACTTGGTCATCGCGAAGTGAAACAGATAATTAAGGGGCTCGGGGAAACAAAACCCAGTGCAGGACCACTTTACTTTTCACTCCTCAGGATACAGCACTAAAAATAGTGATCATTTTCCTGTCCATCTGACCCACTGCTGCTGTGTGAAGAAATCTTGAAGTCATTTCTCAGCCTTATTTTTCCCTTTTCACTTGATAGGCCACAAAAAAAAAAAAAAAAAAACCCACAAAAGCAAGGACGAGCAGGCTTTTATGATAATGTCGTCATCAGTTCCCAGCTTCAAACGTTTCTGCGGCTTTTGAGTTGTCATTTATAACTTGGAACTGAATCGACCCATAATTCCCTTGATACACTTAGAGAAATTGATAACAGACTCTGCGCTTCTTTATGGCTCGGCGGAGGCACCTCCAATCACATCAGTATTGGCAGGCAATATTATTTTTTGACATGGTTGTAAAAGTATAAAGGGGCTTATGGCATTTGTTTAGATGAGGAATGGGCTCTCAAGCTGTGCTGGGGTTTACGAGACCAGATTAGTGAGAAGCAAAGGGAATATGATGTTTGCAAACAGGATATGATTTTATATAAGTTTGGGTTTCATGCTCTGTTCCCTGGGGAAAGCCCTGCAGACAGCAGAGAATTCCTCTTTTATTCCACAACAGACAAGTTTCTAGTGCCAAAAGGCAGGAAAATAAACCTGGTCAATGGGCAGCGTCAGACCCTTGATTGGAAGAGGAAGAGTTGGGGAAGAGACAGAGCAATTCCTTGGAAGGAATGAGCAATTGCAGAGCGCAGGCAGAATCTTGGCCTGCCTAACTGGCCAAAGATGTGCCAAGAATGAGGCTCTGTGATGCTCAACCAAGTCACCTTCTCCAGCAGCAACTCAATGAATCTGTGAGCACAAAGCCAGCTTTTTATCATAAACTTTTACTCTGTCCATATTCTGTTTGATTACACCTAGATCTGACACATCGTAGGGGCTAGGGATGCCATTTCTATGAGCTCGGGAGGGAGGTAGGGGGAGAAGGATTAGGTGACTGTGGGTAGGTAATTTAAGTCTCATTTCAATTGCTCTGAGGTTTTCTGCAGACATTTCAGCTATTTAGTAGGGCTGATATATAAAGGAGGCAGGTTTGGGTGAAGAGCCTTGAAGTTTTTTTTTTTTTTTTTTTTCATTCTGTCAGAATTAAAATGTAAGCTCTCATTTCTGAAGTTGAGAGATCCCTGGTGGTGAAATGGTTAAGCAGTCAGCTGCTAACTGAAAGGACAATGGTTAGAACCCACCAGCAGCTATGCTCAAGAAAAGACCTGACAATCTGCTCCCATAAAGATTTCAGCCTAGAAAACCCTATGGGCCAGTTCTGCTCTGTCAAATGGGGTCGCGATGAGTCAGAATTGACTCGATGGCATACAACAACTACGCACACACACACATGCACACAAAGACAGAAAGAGGGAGAGAGAGAGAGAAGAAAATTCTGTATATTAGACCTGCATTTTTTTTCCCATTTGTTGCACCACATTGGCCACCCATATTTATTCTTCTACAGAACAGTAAAACAAAATTCCAGTGGGAAGCCTTTCAAAGGACTGCCCTGTCTTTTTCTTTCTATTAGATTTTAAAATATAGTAATTACTTTTATTTGATGATCAAATCTGTGGGCATGTAGTTAAATGCAATAGGAAAACAAACAAACAGTTGCCATCAAGTTGATTCCAGCTCATGGCGATGCCATGTGTGTCAGAGTAGAAATGTGCTTCATAGAGTTTTCGATGGCTTTTTATTTTTCAGAAGTAGATCACCAAGCCTTTCTTCCAAAGGGTCTTTGGGCAGACTTGAACCTTCAACCTTTCAGATAGCTTCTGAGGTGTTTAACCATTGCACCACTGAGGAATCAAATGTAATAGGAAGATTCGGTTAATACATTTTACTGTTGCTATTTAGGGTAACCTTCTAAATCTTCTAAAACATTACTTTAGAAGGTATAAGATATGCTATGGGATGAGAAGTGAGGGACAAGAAGAAGATGTCTTGTTGTCTGTAACTAGGCAAGGTGCAGGAATGCAAAGACTAATGAGATGAGGCCCCTGTTCTTAGTTGTTCAGGGCCTATCCATTGGGTTGATTTGGATAAGTGTTGTGCTATAGGAACATAGAAGAGGGGCTTCCAAAACAGAAAAGAAAGGAAAGAGGGTATGGGAGGGTTCTTGAAGCAGCCAGAAACTAAATCTTCAAGAATAATTAGTAATGAGTGTAAATAATTATGTGAGTTTTTGAGTGTGCGTTTGTGTGTGTATGGGTGTGGGTGTGGGCTGGGGGGAGTTGGCCAACTATATAGGTCATAATGGCAAATATATTTTTGGCAGTTTTGCCAAGCTGTTGCCAATTAGTAGGGGATTAAAAAAAAAAAAACAAAACCTAATATTTATACCAAAATTTTGGATGTCTCTGAGGTTGTGATACTGACTTGCGAACCCCTTCCTTTTATCTTAAGTAGCTGTAGGCATCATGGCATTTCTGAGGCTCATTTATCCTGAGTAGGCACAGTGCCTTTTGTTTCCTCAGTAGAAAGAGGAGGGGTGGCATCTGTTTCTCACATACAGTAATCAGGGTAATGCTGATTTCCCTCACATTAAAGTTCAGCTCAAACCTGGCTTGCAATCAGTGCTTCATTTCCTCTACTGTTGCTATCGAAGATGCCTCCAGTCCTCTTCCCTCGGGCACAATCAAAGTATCCGCGCTGATTTGAAGTCTCTCTTCCCCAGCTCCCCTTTCTAATTGTACAGTGAAACCTGTGAGAACAGGACTTGACAGGACTGCTTTGTTTTTCCGGGTCTCTCAAGTATTTGACAGGGCATAGTGTTAACCACTTTTCTATCGCTATTAGTGGCAAATATTTGAGTTTTCCTTCTCTGACAGGTTCCGGCCTTACATAGGTTCTGGCTTTCACAGGTTTTACTATATTTGGATTTCCATTAGTTTAGTTTTAAACTGGATGCAAATGGTACTAGTGGGAACACCTTGAGGCACCTAGAAAAAGTAAAACCGATAAGACGCTTTAATGAAATTGTTTGAGAATTTTGTTTCATGCTGTTGATTTCACGTAAAGATCTTGTTGCCCCAGACTTGGAACATACAGTAAGGCAAGCCAGGGAATTCCTCCTAAATGACAAAGGAAGTTTTTAGTATTGCATAGAGTATGGTAATTGTGTATATTCAGTAATATTTGTTGGGGTGTAGACAACACTCCCCACCAAGATAAACATATATAAATGACTCTGTTTACTACCAAATGTGAAATTGTATAGACTCAGTAAGTGTCTGATGTCAATTGCAGGAAAGAGGAAAATTAGAAATGAAAACCTTAACTTCCTCCTTAATTCACTCAGCTGTAGCATCCCAACTGCGATTAACTTCTTTTGATTGCTTGGACATTATGGCTAAGCAAAACAGGATGCATTTTGAAATAAGAATACTTCATTTTTTAAAATTTAATGTAAACACGGATATAACAAAGTTGTCAAAATGAGACAGCAAAATATGCTGTTGTCTTCTGTTGTCAAAATGAGATAGCCCAAAAATGCATCATCAAGTTTTGTATGTGTGTTTGTTACGTACCTGGGGCCACACCACCTGTAATACACATATCTTTAACTGTGTAAGCCACAGTAATGTCAACAGCAGGGAAGCAGACTTATCCATTCTTATAATTTCTTGTTCTGCGATTTTCCTCTGTTCTCTCATAATTTTCTCTACTTTCCTAAATGCTGTGGTTATAAACATTCCAACAAGAAGAGATTGAGCCTTGGCCTCTGTAGTTGCTAAAGGTAGAAGGATTTAGGAACTTTAAGTTTCCATCTAACTCAGGAAATTTACAACTCTATGAAATAAAAACACTGAGAAGTAATTGATAATACTTGAATAAATTTGAATGTATGATCATCTACTGATTTCCATGGCAGACAGTCAAGAAACATAAGGCCTTAAAAGCGAATGAGGGTACTTAGGAAAAAAGGAATTTCACGACACCTTCCATGTTGTACAGCCCAAAATGCAGATAAATCTAGATCCAACTCAGCTTTTCATGTTGGTGTGAAAAAACTGCACTTTTATTTGTTTGTTATCTTTCTACTCTGGATTGTTCCAGAAGCTCCAAATATTCATCCCAATGACAATCTCATTTCTACTACTGATGTATCATTAATATGTCTTGGTGAAGTATTTTGGCAGAAAAGTAAAGCATAACTTCTACATTCTCAAACAATATATTGTTTTTCTTTCAGTGCTCAACTGAATTGGTTTACGGAATTCTTGGGCTATCGGCAGGCAGTCCACAGATAGGAGTCCCTAGGATTTGAACACTCCAAATCCAGAATAGAACCCCATACTTCTGACTGCTAGACCAGCAACATTATTAACATAGTGAAATATCTTTTTTAAAGTATAAAATCTTAAGCGAAATAAAGAAATAAAAAATCTAAACAATATCATAGCAACAAAGCATTATAGAGTCATTTTATGACAATTAAAAAGACTAACATATTTGAGAATTATATGTATTCAGAATAATTTGGTTAAATTATTCTATTATCATTCTGTTACTCAGAATATCAATTATTCTAAATAAAATGATCTATATGGAAACCCTGGTCGCGTAGTGGTTAAGTGCTACGGCTGCTAACCAAAGGGTTAAGCAGTTCGAATCCATCAGGTGCTCCTTGGAAACTCTATGGGGCAGTTCTACTCTGTCCTTTAGGGTTGCTATGAGTCGGAATCAACTTGACAGCACTGGGTTTGGTTTGGTTTTTGGATATGGACTAATTAATACTTACTGTGGATACATGGAAACACTAGTGGCATAGTGATTAAGAGCTATGGCTACTAACTAAAAGGTCAGCAGTTCAAATCCACCAGCCGCTCCTTGGAAACTCTATAGGGCAGTTCTACTCTATCTTGTAGGATCGCTATGAGTTGGGATCGACTCAATGGCAATGGGTTTGTTTTTTATTTGGTTTATGGATACATGTGGATCTGCTTTATGACTATCTGTAAAGACTTCTCAAAATGATTTTATTGCGTTGTGAAAGGTGGCCAAAGAAACAACAAACCAAGGCCTACAATTAGTAAAATTATTTGCTGCTAAAGAGATGTTTTAGTTATTATTAATCTATGGTCTCATTTAGACACTTCAATATTCATTCATTTATTAAAGAAAAATGTCTTGAGAACTCCATAAGTACTAAGCACAGTGTAACATCTAGCCTCATGTTTTTTTCTTTTTTTATGTTCTTTCCTTTTTAGTTCTCACCCATCTCTTATTATACTTATCACTTAGATTCTATGTTAATCTTCCTCTATTCCTACTCACCAACCCTGGTGGGAAAAACCTGTGAGATCACAGGAATATGGACAAAAGGTAATTGGAATATCTGGACTCCTGGTTGAACAAAATCCACAATCATTTTCCTACTGAAATATTTCCACAAGTTAGCCTTCTTGTGTCCATGTTCTTTGATGAAGGCATCAAATCCTCATTCTGAGAACTAGGCAGTGCAGCATCCAGCATTGGTCTAACATTCCATTAATTGTTATTGTTGCTCTTGTATGCCATCGTGTCAGTTCGACTCATAACGACACTATTTGGCACAGTCAAACTGCCCCATAGGATTTCCAGGTCTTTTCCCCTGTGGAGATGCTGTTGAGTTCGAACCACAGACCTTTTGGTTAGCGGCCAAGTGCCTAACTATTGCACAACCAGGGTTCCTTCATTCCATTAAAAACAGGTACTAAAGAAGTAAAAAAAAAAAAAAAAAAAACTAGTACAAATTGTTGGAGACTCTTCTCTGTGCTTTTGGACTTACTATACTTACAGCTTCTGATGGCTACCACATCTTGGGGCAGAATTCATTCACTTATCTTTTCATTTGTTTATACTACTTTATGACTGCCTGTAAACAAATAGTTACTGAGTCGTTGTTATATGTCAGGAACAGCAGATACAGCACTGACCAAAACTTAAAAAATTCTGTTCCGATGTAATTTATATTCTAGTGGGGAATGCAGATAAGTAAATATAAATAAGTTTAAGAGTGTGTGTGTGTGTGTGTGTGTGTGTGTGTGTGAGATAAATGTTATGGAGACAGAAAAGCAAGGAAGGGAGTATGGAGTCTGAGTTGGGGGGCACAACTGGTCATTGAGAAAGTGCTGCTTTTTGGAGATAAGAATTGACAGGTGAGGGATGAACTGGGAGTCTTGGCTTCTTGTGGTGACTAACTTAAACAGGAATATAGGGAATAAGTTCCATACTGAGGATCTAAGACATAGTGGTGGGGAAGCAATGAGAGTTTGGAGTCTGGGGACTTGGCCAAGACTGCTCAGAGTTCTGGGGCCCCAACTTTGCTCCTGCCCAGGAAGATATGGACAGCTTGGGATAGGGTTGTTCCGTCCAGAGTATACAGAGATCCTGGCATCCCTTTTGACTCCTGGATTGAGCCATGCCCATGAAGGTCTGGAGGAGCTTGGGATGGGGAACTATTTGTTAGGATAGTCAGAGATCTGGGGCTTAATTGCAGGTCTGAGGCACTGAAACATCTGGGTGACTCCAGATATTAGCAACAGTCATGTGCTTTGGGCTTGCTGGTCCCTAGGGAAGTTATTTGGACATAATTTCCTATTTACGTTGTGCAGCTGCAAATTAGATACAGTACTCTAACACCTGCCCATTTTCAAGTATAATGAAAATGTCCTGACATTTGTGTGATATTTCCCAGTGCCTTTTAGCAGCTTCTTGTATGACATATGTGCATTGTGGCCGCAGTTGACTCTGCCTGGTCCCTGCTGATTTATACCTGAGCTGTGAGATACACAGTAACTGATCCCATTAGGTTAGTACACGTACCAAAAGGTGGTAACGTCTCAGTTTCTACATAGCCCACTGTGTGCTGCATATGTGTAGTACAAGGAACACAGACTTTGGAGTCTAAAATCCAGGGCTACTTTTTACTATCATCTATCAGATTCTGATTCTCAGCATCCTCAATATTAAATAATACTAATCAATAAAAAAATTCAGCTAAATGACTTAGGACTTGCTGTAACCATCTAACTAGAATGCTAATCCTTCACATTGACCCTAATGGTGACCACAGGATTGACCTTAATGATGGGATTAGCAGTTAGGGAGAGTGACAGTAAAATGCTCCGGAATAGGCAGAGCCATGTTGTTGTTGTTGTTAGTTGCTGCTGAGTCCATTCTGACTCATGGTGACCCCATTCGTGCAGAATAGAACTGCTCCATTGGGTTTTCAAGGCTGTGACCTTTTGGAAGTAGATTGCCAGGCCTATCTTCTGAGGTGCTTCTGGGTGAGTTTTAACTGCCAACCTTTTGTCTAATAGTGGAGCGCTTTGTTTAAAACACACCCTATTGGCTTTCACAGAGGTGGGCTGATTTACAGCCTCACAGCAGAGAGCACCCATTCTTTATACACAGCTTCCTCTGATAGCCTACCTCATCTCTTTTAATCCTCACAGGAATCCTAAGAGTCTTACTACTAATGAGGTAACTGAGGCTTCCTCTTCTATAGAAAAAGAAACTGAGACTCAGAGACTCGTTTAAGTCACACAATTGGTAGGTGGTGAAATAGAGGTCCACCTGATTCCCAAGCTCTTAATCACAATATTGTGCGTAAACAACTCACCCTAATTTCAACCTCATATAATTGACAATGTCCCTTTCCCGAATGAGAGTAGCCCTAGCCATAAGAAAGCACAATTGTTTCTTCTGCCATAAGAATTCTCTTTTTTATTGAAATTCCAATAAAGTATTAATATACTCAGACATCATTAATTTTGGGTAAATCCAATTATGTAACTGTACACAGCATTTCAACTCTAATTAGAACACTGAAAAATCTCTACTCTTGGGCCAAATCACTATGGAATGAATGAGAATCCGATTTTGCATACCTTCTGAGTCAGAGTTATTCTTATTAAGCTGATTGTGGTAAGAATGGGGCTCTAACATGCACTGCCTAGTTTATGAAAGTATTAGCATACTAAGAACTCTTCATTACATAGTATGTTCATCAGATTAAATGAAGAAGCAGTAGGAAAATACTGAAATGGTATCACTGGGCTCTGCTTTTAACTCAATCTTGGTAAGACTGACCAGTAGGTCATTGCAACTGTGAGTCTTAACAATAAGGATTCTCAGATTCCTTGACCAACCATGTAGCCCCAGGATTCCATATATTACTTGGCAAATCCATGAGTCCACCAGTATCTTAAATGAGGATCCTTAGAGTCTCAGGTTGTAGCACTTTTGCCAGAACAAACATATTCCTCTACTTGTAAATAGCAAAGGGTTATTTTTTGGAAGATGAAGAGTGACTAGAAGTTGCACATGCAAGGCCAGTAGATCTGCCAGAAAGCAGTCAGTCATACTGGTATGGGGTTTGTGGTAGAGCGTTAATGCACACGACATGCCCATTGTCTCTTTCCAGCTGCCACATTAATAGTTCACGCCTTCTTTCCATATGGAATATTGGTCACAGTATTCATCCATCATATCCATGGTTTTACTTGGAATCTGAAGGTCCTCACTGTAGCTGTTCTGTTTCTTTTTCATCTCACCATGACTAAAGAAGCTAAGGTGTGGGCATTATAACCTACAAGTGATCCCAAGGGAATAGACTGTCATTCATGTCTTTCTCCCTGTGCTGAACAAAAGAGAGAAAGCATGTGAGTTCACCCACCCATTGTCATCATAAATCCATCCTAGCCCCATTTCAAAGGCCTCGGGGTTTCAGCAGAACATCTAAAGTGAAATGAATGTGTACATTCAAAGAGTTGGCACGTTGTACCACATGGGAGAGTGGAAAACAGCCACTGTTACAGGCCTCAGAGAAGATTGAAGAAGACTACAATAAAGAGCACCATTGGTCCTCTTCTCAATATTCTAACTCTCACCATTATCCTACAGGAGGAAAAAAGTGACAGTCACTCAGCTTACAGATGACTTAAGAGGTTTTGAAGTACTGCTACCCAAGCTACTGTGGAACTAACTGCCTTTAAGTGATTTTATGGTTTTAGGAGATGCATTCTTCTGCCCAGCCCCAGAGTCAGAGAAAGCAGTAATGCAGAGTCTCTGTTAATTATTATTTCACTTATCTCTCTGAGCCTCGGTTTCTTCACCTGTAAAATTGGGATGGTCAGGCCTTCTTTATGAATGGGCAAATCATTTAGCATTTCTGGGCCTTAGTTCCTTCACCTATAAAGTGGAGGTGATAAATGAAATACACTTTATCCTCCTCTCTGGAGATCAAATACAGCTTTATTAGGTGGTAATAAAAAAAAAATTTTTTTTAATACTTTATCCAAATTTAAAACAGCTATTTATTTTTTCTTTTTAAGATTTTATTTTGTTTTTTGTTGTTTAGAATAAACACAGCAAAACATGCAAGAATTCAACTGTTTCTGCATGTACAATTCAGTGATATTGATTACGTTCTTCAAGTTGTGAAACCATATTCATCCTCCTTTTCTGAGTTGTTCCTCACTCATTAACTTAAACTTACTGCTCCCTGAGGTTCCTACCTAATCTTTTGAGTTATTATTGTCAATTTGATCCCATATAGATAATTCCTAAAAGAGCATAATACTCAAGGCACACCTTTTTTTCTATTTAAGCTAAACTATTGTTTGATTTTAAGATGACTTTCAGTTTAAGGTTTAAAGATTATCTCAGGGGTTCATCCAGCCTCCATGACTCCAGAAAGTCTAGAGTCCATGGGAATTTGAAAACCTATTCTGCATTTTCCCCCTTCTGATCAGGATTCTTCTATGGAGTCTTTGATCAAAATGTTCAGTAATGGTAGCCAGGTGCGGTCCAGTTCTTCTGTCTCATGGCAATGGGGGCAGTTGTTCCTAGAGGCAGTTAGCCACACATTTCATATCCTCCTCCTATTCCTGACACTCCTTCTTCCTCTGTTGCTCCAGGTGAATAGAGACGAATGTTGTGCCTTGGATGGCAGCTTGTAAGCTTTTAAGACCCCAGGCACTACACCTCAAATTAAGAGTTGCAACAGAAGTTCTAAAGGTATTATTAGGCCACTTAACTGGGTGTCCCACGAAACCATGAGCCTAAACCTCCAAACCAAGGAACCAAATCCCATGAGGTGTTTGGTTGTACATAAGCAGCCTCAGCAGCTATTCTTTTTTTTTTTTTAAGTCATTGTAAATATATCTATCAAATAACTTTTTCCAATTCAATTTTTACAGGTGTATAACTTATTGACAGCAATTACAATAATTGACTCTGCAACCCTACCCTTAATTAATGTAATTTTTCCATCACCATTAACCCTCCTTTTCACCCCCCCTCCTGCCCCTGGTTAGCACTGATAAACTTTCTTTTCTAAAATAAAAAAACCAAACCCACTGCTGTCTAGTTGATTCCGACTCATAGCGACCCTATAGGACAGAGTAGAACTGCCTCATAGAGCTTCCAAGGAGCGCCTGGTGGATTTGAACTGTTGACCTCTCAGTTAGCAGTCGTAGCACTTAACCACTACACCACCAGAGTTTCCTTGTTCTCTATACATTTGCCTTTTCTTGCCTTTTTATATAAGTGAGGTCATACAATATTTGTCTTTTTGTGATTGGCTTATTTTGTTCAGCATAATGTCTTCAAGCTCCACCCATACTGTAGTAAGTGTCAAGACTTCTTTTCTCCTACTGGCTGAGCAGTTTTGCATTGTGTGTATGCCCCGTATTTTGTTTATCCATTCATCTGTTGATGGGCGTTTAGGTTCTTTCCACCGTTTCCACCTTTTGGCTATTGTGGATAGTGCTGCAGTGGACATTGGTGTACACTTCTCTTTTTGAGTCTGTGCTTTCAAGTCTTTTGGGTATATACCTAGGAGTGGAATTGCTGGGTCATATGGTAGTTGTATTTTCAGGTTTTTGAGAAACTGCCACACTGTTTTCTACAACGGCTGTACCATTTTGCATTCTGACCAACAATGGGTAGGGGTTCCAGTTTCCCCACATCCTTGCCAACATTTGCTATTCTCTGTTTTTTTAAATCTTAGCCATCCTATGGGAGTGAAATGGTATCTCATTGTGGTTTTGATTTGCATCTCTCTGATGACTAATGACGCTGAGCATCTTTTCATGAGTTTGGTAGCCATTTGAATGTCCTCTTTGGAGAAATATCTATTCAGGTCCTCTGCCCGTTTTATGATTGAGTTGTCTTTTTGTTGTTAAGTTCTTGAAGTTTTATATATATTTTAGTTATTAGGTTCATGTCAGGTAAATGGTTTCCAAAGATATTCTCCTGGTTGTCAGCTTGTCTTTTCACTTGTTTGGTAAAATCTTTTGATGAACAAAAGTTTTAATTTTTCTGAGATCCCAGTTATTTATTTTGTCTTTTGCAATTTGTGCTTTTTTATTATATTAGATAGTCCATTGTTGAAAGCTAGACTTGATAGTATTATCCCTGCTTGTTCTTCTAAGCATTTTATGGTTTTGGTTTGTATATTAGGTCCTTAATCCATTTTGCACTTGTTTTTGTGTATGGTATGAGACATGTAGAAATCCAGTTTTCCCAGCACCATTTATTCAATAGATTCTTCTTCCCCCATTGAATAGACTTAGTGTCCTTGTCAAAAATTAGTTGACCATAGATGTGTGGGTTTATTTCTGGACTCTCAATTCTGTTTGGTTGGTTTATGTGCCTATTGTTACACCAGTACAAGGCTTGTTTTGATTACCGTAGCTGTATAATATGTTTTAAAATTAGGAAGTGTGAGTTCCCCTACTTTGTTTTTCTCTTTCAACATTGTTTTAGCTATTTGGAGCCTCTTGCCATTCCGTATACAGTTGAGGATTATTTTTTTCTATTTCTGTAAAGAAGGCTGTGGGAATTTTGGTGGAGATTGCATTGAATCTGTAGATCACTTTGGGTAGTATTGACATCTTAATAGTAAGTCTTCCAATCCATGAACATAGAAAATCTTTCCATTTATTTAAGTCTTCTTTAATTTCTTTTAGCAGTGTTTTATATTTTTCATTGTCTAAGTCCTTCACGTCCCTGGTTAGATTTATTCCTAATTATTATATTTTCTGAAATGCTTTTGTAAAAGGAATTGTTTCCCTAATTTCCCTTTCAGATTTGTCATTGCTGGTATATAGAAACCCAACTGATTTTTGTTTGCTGACCTTGTACCCTGTAACTTTGCTAAATTCCTCTATTAGCTCTAAAAGTTTTCTTGTGGCCTCTCTGGGATTTGCTATATATAGAATCATATCCTTCACAAATAGAGATAATTGTACTTCTTCTTTTTCAATCTGGATACCTCTAATTTCTTTTTCTTGTCTTACTGCTCTGGCTAGGACTTCTAATACAATATTGAACAAAAGTAGTGAGAAAGGGCACACTTGTTCCTGATTTCAAGGGGAAAGTCTCAGTTTTCTCCATTAAGTATAATGTTGGCTGTTGGCTTTTCATATATGTACTGAATCATCTTGAGGAATTTCCTTTCTATTCCAATATTCTCTAGGGTTTTCATCAAGAAAGGGTGTTGGATTTTATCAAATGCTTTTTCTGCATAGATAGAGATGATTATGTTGTTCTTTTCATTTTTTTCTATTAATGTGGTGTATTATGTTGATTGATTTTCTAATATTGAACCATCCCTGCATTCCTAGAATAAATCCCACTTGGTCGTATTGTATGCCTCTTTTAAAATGCTGTTGGATTTTGTTTGCTAGCATTTTGTTGAAGATTTTTGCATCTATATTCATTAGATATATTGGTCTGTAGTTTTCTTTCTTGTGGTGTCTTTGTCTGGTTTGGATATCAGGGTATGCTTTTAATTAATTTTGCTTGAGAGATCAGCTAGCAGGCTCCCATTAGCTTGTCATTGGTGATCTGGTTAACTGTGTCTTAGACAGGTAGTCTAATAGTTGGACAAATAGTTACAGGACAGGGCAGTTTCTATAAGGGTAGGAGCGATCCTTGACAAACAGAGGTCCAAAGTGCTGGGATCACCACAAATGCTGCTGGGTTCCAGGCCTGGGACAACAGTGCTGGCAAGTAAGAGCTGTAAGTCTAGATATGGTTCTAACTGAAGAAAAGCAAATGGCTCTTGTCTATATTGTAGGACCTGGATTATATCTATATTGCAGGACCTGGATAGAGGAGGGATCTTTATATCACATTTTGTAATATTTTTAACCATAGTAAAACAAGAAATGTATCACTATAGTATTAATTTGTTCTCACTAATTAATTCATTCACTTGACAAAAATTTATTGAGCATCTATTAGATGTCAGAACCTGATGATGTAGTGGTAAAGACAGACACCCGTAGTTCCACCCTCATAGTACTTACACTAACTCTCGTGGTACGTCAGTAGGAAGAGATCTGTGGAACAAATGACATAGAAAATCTTTTTTAAGTTCATAGCCATGTCCGGGTGGACTTTGGTTTAAATCCCAGCTCTGTACCTCATCAACTATGTAACTTTGGTCAAGTTACTTAACCTCTCTAAAGCTTCAGTTTCCTTACTTGTAAATGTGACTAACAATACATTTATTAGGCTGTCATGAGGACTAAGTTAGGTAATGTTTGTAAAATGCTTAACATAGTGTGTAGCACTTAGGAGGTTCTCCATCTTGTCCCCCACATCCTTTTCTGATGCTAACCAACGATACTTACTGCATGCTTTCTTTGAGCAATAAGTTTGACTTTGCTACCTCTTCCACTGAATCTACTAAAATATTAGGCTTTTATTTTTCTGCATTATCCAAACTCCCACCTCCGCTGTCACCATCCCCAGAAACAAAATATCTACTGGAATCTTTGGACATAAGAGTGGAGGCTTGAGCATAGAAAAACACTGCACTTCTCAACACTTCTTCTCAAAACAAGCAAATAATAAATGGATTTGCAGATGCCATTATATGCAACATGTAAAGCTCAAAGCAGAGTTAGTCAGAAAAACTAATGCTAAAATATTTTAGTAATTAAATCAAGCTAAAATTATTTCAGTGATTTAAAAACTTAGGTAATTTCTAACTTATTAAATCAAGATACTTTATGCAGGAATATTGATGCACAACAGATGATTCCTTAAAAAAAACTCCTCACCTGATGCAGTGCAAAAATCAAAAAGATATTTAATCTCTTTTACAGTTAAATTTGCAGACAACATGCCTACAATGGCACAGAATCGGTACTGTTATGAAAAACCTCAGTTTCTTTGTTGAGTCTGGTGTCTGTCAGTAGGTTTCTAGGGGCATCTTGATCATTATTTAAGCTTAAACTCAGTTATTCAGAAATGCCCTGTGGCCTTAGCAGTGGCATAGTGTAGCAGCAAAAGCTTACCAAAGTGCTCAGTGTTAGGTGAAGAGTTTTGTTTCCCAACTTTCAGGGCAAAATATTTAAGGCACCTGAGGAAGGATCATGTACCACGTTATCTATGTAGAGTGCATATGAAACCTGTTTTGTTAATGATCACGATACTATTATATTAACTCTGTGAATATTTCCAAAAGGAATCAATAAACTGCATTTCAGTTATACAAAGAAGGAGACGGTGCCTAAATTCCTTCTAAGTCATCCCCTTTCCCTTTTAAATACCATCGCATCCACTTTCAGGACAGGTAGCTTAATTTCTATCATGTGCGGCTTTTCAGAGCATTAGCTTTGTTTCGGGTGCCAATAATTGAGCTATGCTGAATGTGCTTGGAAGAGTCTGCAAAGGCCCGCATTCATTCAGGAAACTCCAGTTGAACTAGATCCATATGTTGCTCAAAAAAGAAAAAAAAAATGTAGCTTTCTGATTGGAGGGAGTTTCTGGCTTCCAGCATTATCACAGATGATTTTCTGTTCTTTGATGTGCTGCGGAATATAAAGTAATGTTAGAAACAAAACCCTGGAATTTTTTTTTTTTTTTCCGTTAGTTAACATTTACTGAGAGCTTGCTACTTCCAGTACTAGGTTGCACTATGTTACGTGTGCTGACTAATTTAATGCTGATAGTAACCCTATGAGGAAGACGATACAGTCTATGATATTTTTCATAGGGATTGGAGCTGTTAGCAAACTTGCCCAAGTTTGAACAGCTTGTATGTGGTGGAAGTGCTGGTTTTCAAGATCTCTAACTTCAAAGTCAAAATAAATAACGTGCTATTGTATTAAATGTCGATGATTCCCTTGTCATTGCCACCACCCCCCAAAATGGGATAAGATAGAGGAGACTGTTCAAAGGTTAGTTCTGTGGAATCACTGTTAAAAAGCCTTTGAGGAAGCCTGACAATTTCTGCAAATCCTGAGGTTGTGGAAACCTCTAGGTACCCACTGTAGGTATACTGCTTGAGATAAATTATTGTAACCATTCTGTCTTGGTACAACTTATCTTGACAGGGATAATTCATTAATAAAACTCCTAACACAAATTTCTAGTTTTACCTTTTAGCTCCACCTATTCGTTCTATCCCTCTCCTCAAAGAGAGTTCTTCTCTGCGCAGCTTGGATGAGAAGTTCTTTCTCTATGAATTCAATGCTTCTCAGATTATCGTGTGGTGAAAGACAAGGTTTTGTTTATCTGTGTCTTATTTCCAATTTGTCAAAGAGTAATACTTTTGTAGGATGTAATAAAAATGAATTAAAAAAAGGAAATAAAAAAGATACACAAAATAAAATCCCCAATGATTTATTATTATATTCAACAGACATAAATTTAAAACCAAAAAACCCACTGCCGTCGAGTCGATTCTGACTCATAGTGACCCTATAGAACAGAGTAGAAATGCCCTATAGAGTTTCCAAGGAGCACCTGGTGGATATGAACTGCTGACCTCTTGGTTAGCAGCCGTAGGACTTAACCACTATGCCACCAGGGTTTCCAGACATAAATATACTCCACACAAATTGCTATAAAAGTTTCTAAATGTGTATTTGTGTTTATCTTGTTGTGGACTGGAAATAAATACTCTCTGAGACATCCTTATTCTATGGGCCACATGTTGAATAGCAGTAATCTAGACCAGTGGTTCTTTATATGGTTGGATTTAGACCTGCCATCTTGCTAGTTTGTCTGTTTGTCCCATCTGGTTTTTGTTGCTGTTTTTCCTTTTTCTCTTTTTCTGCCTTCTTTTAGATTAAGTATTTTTAAAAATTATTCCATTTTATCTCCACTATTGGCTTTTTTTTTTTTTTTGGCTTATTAATTGAACATCTTTTTTTCATTTTTAGTAGTTTCCTGGGCATAATATTCATCTTTTATTTGTAACAGTCTGCCTTCAAATACATTTCAGGTGTAATGTAAGAAACTTAAAGAGGTATATTTGTAGTTCCTCCCTCCCATTCATTGTGTAATTATTGTCATACATTTGACTTTTACATGTGTTATAAACCCCAAAATACATTGTTTTTATTTTTGTTTTAGACAGCCAATTATCTTTTTCAAGGGGTTAAATATGAGAAAAAAATTATATATATTTACCTGCATGATTACCGTTTGCATCACTCTTCATTTCTTTGTCATAAATCTGAGTTTTTATCCTGTATCATACTGTTTTTCCTGAATAACTTCCTCTATCAAAAAAATTTTTTTTTCTAGCTTTGATCTGATGATGATATGGTACTTTAGCTTTTGTCTGCATGAAAAAAATCCTTATTTTACCTTCATTAAAATATATTTTACTGTTATAGAATTCTATGTTGATATTTTCTTTTCTTTCAATACACTGAAGTCATTTCATTGTCTTGTAGCTTGAATAATCTCTGCTAAAAAATCTTTTATATTTCTTATCTTTGTTCCTTTCTATGTATGTGTCCCTTTTCTCTGGCTGCCTTCAAGATATTCTCTTGAATTTTTAGCAGTTTTACATATGATATGTCTAGGTATGCTTTTCTTGTTTGCATGATTGATGATTATGATGTGTCTAAGGTTTTCCTGTTTGTGTGATTAATTTTTTTTGTAGTATGCTTTGAGTTTCTTGGATCTTTGGTTACATTATTTAAAAAAAAATTCTCTGGTGTTATCTCTTCAATATTTCTTCTGCTTCATCCTCTCTGTCTCTCTGTCTTTCACGTCTCTACCTCTATTAGACTATTTGATATTGATCCATATTCTTACATGTTCTGCTCTATTTTTATAACTCTTTATGTTTTTGCTTATTTTTATTGATTTTTCACTCATCTGTGTTGATTGTACTGTTGAACCTATTCAAGGAATTCTTTATCTCTGATAGCAGTTTATTTTTAGCATTTCCATTCGACTCTTCCTTATACAGTAAAACCTGCGAAAGCTGAAACCTGTATAAGGCAGAAACCTTTCAGAGAAGGAAAACTCAAATATTTTCCACTAATAGAGAGCAATAAAAAAGTGTTAAGACTGCACCCTGTAAAAGGCAGAAAACTTGCAAGACCTGGAAAAACAAGGCAGTCCTATTGAATTCCTGCTTTCACAGGTTTCATTGTATTTCCCATCTTTCTACTGAAATTCCCTATCTGTTCATTCATGGTGTTCAGCTTTTCCATTGGTGGCTTTACCATGTTAAATCACAGATATTTTAAAGTGCTTGTCTGGTAGTTCCAACATATGGGTCATCTCAGTCTTATTCTGTAGATTGTTTTATCTCCATATTGAAAAAACAATTTTGTTTTTTCCTGATTTTTAATGTGACTCTTTTATTTATTTATTTTTAATGCTAGACAGCATGCGTAGAATTATAGAGACTGAGGTAAATCACAGTGCTCTCTGGAAATGGGCAAGCTTCTCTGTGTAGAGTGTTCAGTCAATCTAGTCAGAAGTTGAGCTAGCTTGGAGTTTTCTTGTTACTGTTGTTACCTTTCATACATTTGTTGTTGTTAAGTGCAATCAGGTTGATTTAGACTCGTAGTGACATAGTCTTTAAATTTCTCTAGAACTATGCCTTCTACTGAGGGTAGGGGCTAGGGTACTGGAGAGATTTTCTCAGTGGTTCTGCTTCCTCCTCAACTATTAGCAAGCCCTACATGCCTGTGCCACAAGAGGCGTTCTCTCTTCATGTTCTTACCACTATCCATGTGGTAGAGTGCTTTTACTTATTAGTTACTACTAGACTTTTGGTGAGGGCGGGGGATGTTCCTTATTGCCATAGTTAAGTCTCAGTCTTAGGCAGGCTCTGTGTGTCCGGACCGTTTCTTAACATTCCAACCTTCCTTCCTTTGGCAGCCAAACTGTACCTTATATCTGTGGTTGGGCTGGGTTTGAATTTCTCAGTGCTAGCTTGCCTCTACGTGGTATCAGTTTAGAGTACTAGATCCAAGATGACTACTTCCGCATGTTCCAGGCATAGAGAATTTTTTCTTCAACTCTTCTACAGCAACAGAACTTAACCTATATGTGAGGGGCCAATGGTTTTCCTGCCGTCTCCAGTACGGCACAAGGGTTTTGCCTCTCTTGCTGCCCCAGAAGCAATAGATATTTGCCTGGGTCCTGAGGGCCAGAAAGTTTGCTACTCCTCCCCAAGGGACTGAAACTTTCGCTTTGTGGGAGAGAAGTTTTCAGGAAAGCTAGAAGGACTCTGTGCTTGTCCTCCAGCAGCCTCTATTACCTAGCCCTGCCTCTAGTTTTTCTCATGAGCACTCGGTGAAGGAATGTAGGAAACAACTCGAGAGTGACTGTGAATTCTCCTAAGTCTGGAGCTTCCAGCTATTTTAAACTGACAAGCTAACCCACACTTGACCTTTAACACTTTATTAACATTTCAGCTGATTTCTTCTTACTGGCTTATATGGAGGCCACTTCTCTCTCCCATGCTCTGGTGAAGGAGATTTGTGTCTGCCATTACTCCATGGAGAGGTATATATATATATTTTTTTTAATTCAAGTTACTTGGCTACCTGTGACCTTAGCTCTGTAATGTGCTAAAAAATTATGATTTCATAATTATCTGGCTTTTCACCTGTTATTAGAGTGAGAGTATCATTATTTGCAGCTTTCTAAGCCATAGGCAAAAGAACAAGTTTAGATCAATTACTCTTAAGTTATAGCCACAAACTCTTCGGGGACCATGAAGTTATTAATTATAAGACATCCTTGAGTTCATATATTTGCCAAGCATTGTCCATGAACCGAGTAAGTATTATGTATCACAAATATGTGGGCGACATTTTCAAATGCATGTAGGTGTTGCTGCAATTAATCTACTCAAAATTAATTTCGAATTGCTGAATTACTTATAATTTTTCATCACTGTATTTTCTCAAGTAAAAAATTTTAATGATATAATAAAACTCTCTGCAGGGTTTTAAATATTTTTAACATTTACTGGAAACATCATACTTCAAACCCTGAGCAGCCATGCTGTAATCTTATCCTCAGACAGAAGTTGGAATCCTTTATAGATATACCCACAGAACAGAGTAGTGACACTCTTCAAGTGCCTACCTTGAGAAATACTCTTGAGTTAAACTGTGATGAATGCACACAAGGAAGCTACCGAACTAGTTTCTCTGAGACACTTTTTTGTCCTTCCTACTTTATAACCTAACTTTGTATGAAAAAGCCATTCTGGACTGCAGATATTAGGCATTGGCAAGCCAGTGGTTATATTGAAAACACAGGTTTGTTTTAGCCTGGCTAGGGATTTTTAAAAAATTGTCAGTATTTAAGGTTGAAAATTACACTTAAGAATACAGATTTATGGTTACTGATGAAACATTATACCCTCATTTCCTTATGACAAAAATTTTCTGGAGCTGTGTAGACATTGCCCGGTAAGACATGGCAGAGAAGCTCCAGTCAACCACAGATTCCACCAGAATGGGTCCTCCGTTTACCTTGTGTTACATTCCATATACATTACCAGTTCAGCTTCTAGTGTCATCAACCATGTAACCATTATGTTTACTCTGATCTGCATTGCTTCTATATGCCAATCTCTCCAGGCTCTTTTTTGTACTCTGTCCCTGTCCATAGACTATACGTGGTCACAATATGTCTATCTTGGTCATCTTAGCAACCAAAAAAAAAAAACAAAAACTTTACTTCCTAGTGAGCATTTAAATTATTCTTGTCCCATATCTGAGGAAGAAGGGAGAAAGGTGGTTGTTGTTATTTTGGGAGAAGGTGGTTGTTGTTATTATTTCTTAAACTATAAATGACATGACAATATATATTATCCAGTGACAGATCTATTTATGGACCATTGACTTCCTTGGAGCACTGGTCATTTTTTTATACTTCATGTCATGATTTTATTTTTTTGTCCATTTTAATGTGATCGTTCTCACAGCGAATAATAGAAAGACGAAGTAGAAACTGAAGGATACCAGATACTTACCCAGAAGGTTTGTAGAAGCACAGAGCCTTCTGAACAATGAAGTATACTTGGGAAATGCCTTCATGTTCTTGCAAATTCTGAATCTGTCGTGGTTTCTTGTCATTTATATTCATGTTCCTAACTCACAGTAGAAAAAAGAAACTGTGAAAACAATGTTTTTTACAATGTTATTTTGAACTCTTGGCTGTTTGGAATCTATGTGTGGAGGGAAGTGAACATTTAGAAGGATGGGCACATTCAGAAATGGTGTTTACATACTTACACTCAACAAAATGAGTCATGGCTGCTCAGAGGCAGCATACTCTCCATCTACTTCCAGCCTGACACGAGTGCAGGGACAAAACCTACACTGAAAAACAACTATTTCTCAAAGAGCTAATTTTAAAAGGTAGAAATGGCTGTTTTTTTTGTGCGTGTTTGTAGATGCCCATAATCATATGATGTTCCTTGATCTTTTAATTTTGCCACTAATATATATTTCTTTTTTGAAATCATGAAAAGAAAGTGAAGTCCTTTTTCTTTGATGTATTAAGGAAAGATAAGTTGAGATTGGAGCAAAAATTTGGGAAGAACTCTAAAAGGTTTTTTCTGGCTCTGTCACTAGCATTTGTGAAACTTAAGAAACTTAAAAGGGCAGAACAATGCTTAGTAATAACTTTATAACAGAGTTGGCTCTGTTCAGTTCTCAGAATTATTTGGATAAATTCAGGAACGGAACAATTGTGATAGAAATTATTCTTGGTTGAATTCCAAAGATTAAAAAATGAAAAAGAACAAGAGACAGAACACAACATATAAAAAAAAGAATGAAAATATATAGCATTTTCCTGTTTTCTGTCTTCTTTTTCATACTTTCTCTCTCTTTTTGCTGCTTCTTTCTTTCTCTCTTTTTTCTTTTTCTCTCCAGCTATATTCCATAAAGGATTTAAAGCAGCTTCCAACAACAAACAAACATGAACTTGGTTTCTTTTTTTAACATGGATGTAATAATCATTCAAAAGTGAAATTTCAGTGAGGCCAGAGATGAGATTAGTGTATACAGTGCACACTACAGTAGCTACTGTTTTGCTAGAAGGGTACCACCAATTTGCTTGCAGATTCCTAGCAGCCAATATAAAGAAGGTAACACAGTTATTTATATTGTTCTCAGTAATGCTAGGCCAGAATCCCTCAGCCTTGGCATTGCTGGTGTTTCGGGCTGGACAATTCTTTCTCGAAAGAATTTTTCTTTCTAAAAGTCCTGTGCATTTAGGATGTTTAGCAGGATCCCTGGCTTTGACCCACTGGAAGTCAGTAGTACCTTTGCCTCAGTTGAAATCACCAAAAAATGTTTCTAGACGTGGTGAAATGTCCCTATGGGGAAATCACCCCATTGAGAACCATTGCTGTAAGAATGATGACAAACAAATTACAACACTCAAGAAAAGCCCAACTATTCCAGGTTCAAACTGTAACATTTACTGAAGAAATGTATTAGGAATTTTATCATGGCAGAAGTTCAGTACCTTTAAAGATAAAATATGTATGTAGTTCTTACCATCCACCTGGCTAATTGATTTAATTAGGAAAATCTTTAATTCTACAGATATGATTAGAATCTTTAATTTTTTAAATTTAGAATTTAAAAAATTGTTTATTATTCATTTATCCTTTTAGTTTTTCTTTTTTTTTTTTTTAACTAGGATAGAAATCAGTATGGGTTAAGAGATTGTGATTTTTTTTTTCTGGGTTCTCATCCAACTCCTCTAGTTACTAGCTGAATAAAGTCTCTGAATTCACGTATAAAGCTATTTAATAATAGCACCTATGTCAATGGTTGCTGTAAGAATTATATGAGTTAATACAGCTTTGCACTGTGCCCGGATCTTAATAAGTACTCAAAAATTGTTCGATGATAGCTACTACAAATATTATTAGCATTATAAATAATAAAGAACAGGAATTCATAAGGTAGGGGAATTTATAATAAAACTGAAAACTTGAACTTTCTATATTAGTTTTCTAGTATTTTCTCCCTTTATATTCTGAATTGCATTCTGCCATGACTTTGATCATGTTTCTACTGCTCATGTTCCCATAATTAGTGTTTATCTTAACAATTCTTATTCTCTTTCACTACCAGTAAGAGAGATTGCAACATGTTTTTCTTCTTTTTAATGTGGATAGTATTACCTAGTGGCTAAGTTTTTATAAATAGATGTGTAACTAGACTTTTTTGCCCTCACTCTCCTTTCTAGTACAGTTTCTCCACACCTCTGTAGAGAGAGCACCTTTCTCATTATTTTAGGAGCCTCTGAATGATGACATGACTAATATGAACAATTGTCATATGCTTCTGAATTGCAGGACTTTTTTTGTTCCTGTGTCTCTCTCTGCCCTCTCCTCTTCTTTCTTTCTCCCTTTCTTTTGTACTGATGTGTCCTGCTGGCCACAACTTAACATCTGTTACTGATGTTCTGAAGCCTTTACATTGCCGTTGCTCTGGATTCTCTTGAGGCCCGTAGAAAAGTGGGGAATATGCCTCTTCCCAAATGATACCATGTTGTTACTGCTTCGTTCCCGTTGTTTTATGGAGTTTTAACTGCATTGCCTATTTCAGTTTTTACTTACAGATTTTTCAACTTCTCTACCCCTTTTACCTGCCTTATGAGTTTCAGGAGTATGGACTGGGAGGATCTCAGTGGTAGACACTCTGTTGCCTTCAGAATTGTGCCCCCTCGTCTGATTATTCAATCTTCCTTATGGACCGAGTTTGTATGATTCTCCACTCTAAGGCATAGTTCCACTCTATATCATCTCAACTTTGCTCAGTTTCTTGCACGAATAGACTTTCTCTGGACCAGCTCCCACCTAACATGCACAGATATTACTGAACCTCAGTTTTGGGCATATGTTAGGTCCAGACCCTCCTTCATATTTATAAAGTGAGTTAAACTTTTGGAAAACTATTTCAAGATTGATGAATCTTAATTGTGTCAATAAGACTAGGCTTCTGTGTACGTATTACTCGGTGGACCATTAAAGCTACCTCAATGTTTGTATATTAGCTACATTGTCAGAAATATTTAAAAGGTAAAAGCATTATATATATATATATATATACATATATATATGTATATATATATATATTTTAGGAAGTTATATAAGCAAAAGCTTGGTAAAGATTCTAGGTGAATTCTGAGCAGTTCAGTAAGTTGGGTATTACAACATTAATTCTAAAATTCAGTATATCCCACTATCCAGGTATGTAGCATATCCTTGGGGACTTCTGCCCAGAATCCTGGCAAGATTTTTTTCCCTGTCACCCAGAAGAATAATTTCTGACCTTAAAAAGGGGACATGAAATTACCCATGCTCACTCAGATGTGAGATGAATACACAGTTTCTTTTTTCTCCCAATTCTGGTGATCTACTTCACAATTAAAAATGCATCAGTCTCTTCTAGTTCAAACAGCTGCCTTACAGTTTAAAAATGGTTTCTTCGAAGATCAACTTATTTTTGGACTCAGTCTCTTTAGGTAATTTAATCTCTCAGAGTCCTCTCCTAACACTTTCTTCTCTCTCATTTGGATGCCTGAAGGAGAGTTAGAGACTTGAACGGGACCCTGGATATTTGTAATGTCCTCTGGACACTCACGTTTCCAGGGCAAGATTCCTGATCTACCTGGTTGTTCCTGATCTCCAAACATTTGAAGCTGTTTGGCAGATGATTACCTTCTGATTTCTGCTTTCACTGCAAGCTGGTGCTTAGCAGGGCTCTTGGGCTTAGACAGCCTCATTTCAGATCTCGCTGGTGTTAGGGGTCACCCTGAGCTTATATAAGCCTCGAGCTCCTTTACATTCCAGCCACAAGTAGTGCATTTCATAGACTCTCCCCATAGCACACTACTTGGATGGTTGTGGAAACTTGAGTCTTGCAGTCACATCACACGGGAACCAAGAGCATCCTAGGAATGTTTCATTCTGGTCTACCATTTACCTTTTAGCAGGATATTGTAGACGTAGACTGAAAAAAACAAAAAAAACAAATGTGAATCAGAACAAAAGACCTCTTATAGTTTTCTCAACTTACCTAATAGATTTTCCTCTCTATAAGCATTTGTTCACATACACTCTTTACTGCCCCCCCCCCCTTTCTATCATACTTCCTTGGTCTGCCTGTCACCAATATCTTCAGACAATAAAAGGGAGCTTTTGACCTTTTCTTTCTCTGCATCATATCCTATCTGTAGCCTAGGTGAGAAACCCCATGAAAGCCTGTCACAGGTAGAAAGAGTCTCTTCTCTGGATATCATTCAAAGAAACAGTGACAGCATTCTCCTGATGCTATCGTCAGTATAGAGCCATATGATCTTAATCCTTGATATATAAAGAAATTTGGAAAAAAAACATTCCTCTTTCACCTGCTGATTTTTAAAAAAATTTTTTTCACTCTATTTTAGATGAAGGTTTACAGAACAAACTATCTTCTCATTAAACATTTAGTACACATATTGCTCTATGACAGTGGTTAACAACCCCATGTTATGTCAACACTCTCCCGTTTTGACCTTGAGTTCCCTATTACGAACTTTCCTGTCCCCTCCTGCCTTCTAGTCCTTTCCTCTGGGCTGGTGTGCCCCTTTAGTCTCATTTGGTTTTATGGGCCTGTCTAATCTTTGACTGAAGGGTGACCCTCAGGAGTGACTTCATTACTGAGCTAAAAGAGTGTCTGGGGCCATACTCTAGGGGTTTCTCCAGTCTCTGTCAGGCCAGCAAGTCTGATCTTTTTTTGTGAGTTAGAATTTTGTTCTACATTTTTCTCCAGCCCCATCTGGGACCCTCTGTTGTGATCTCTGTCAGAGTAGTCAGTGGTGGTAACCAGGCACCATCTATTTGTGCTGGACTCAGTCTGGTGGAGGCTGTGGTAGTTGTGGGCCATTAGTCCTTTGGACTAATCTTCCCCTTGTATCTTTAGGTTTCTTCATTCTCCCCTGCTCCCAAAGGGGCGAGACCAGTGGAGTATCTTAGACGGCTTTCACCTATTGATTTTAATACCTATTGATGTGAAATCCTATTTTGAATGTGAACAACATTATCTTTACATTCCTTCTGTAACAATTCTAATACCCTTTTTGGCTTATGTACCACCATCCCCAAACACAAACACACATACAAATGTACACACACACACACACACACACACACACCCCAAGAACAGGGATGAATTGGACAAATCAAGGGTAAGTTCATATGTATGGAAAGAAAAATGATAAAAGCATGCCAATATTTTTATGTATGTATGTATTTTTTTTTTTTTGGAGCCCTGGTAGCTCAGTGGTTAAGTTTGGCTGCTACCCAAAAGGTCACCAGTTGCAGTCTACCAGCTGCTCCTTGGAAACCCTCAGGGGCAGTTCTACTCTGTCCTATAGGTCACAATGAATCAGAATCAACTCAACAGCAACAGGTTTTTTTTTTTTTTTAGTATTTTATTTATTCATTTACAATATATCCCAAAATCAAGGAAAAGGGAATTTTGAATTGTATGTAGTTTTGAGTCACTCGGTAAATCTTTAGGAATTATTGACTTATTTTATCTTTGCTTGTTTTCCCGATAACATTAAATCGTATTATTGTGAGCTTTCCTAGGGCTCCTATGATTCTGTAATGACGTAAAAACCTGTTGCTGACAAGTGGATTCTGACTTATAGTGACCCTATAGGACAGAGTAGAACTGCCCCATAGGGTTCCAAGGCTGTAAATCTTTATGGAAGCAGACTGCCACATCTTTTTCCTGCAGAGCGGCTGGTGGGTTAGAGCTCCCGACCTTTCAGTTAGTAGCGGAGCGCTGAAACAGTATGCTACCAGGGCAGGTTAAAAACAAGATCACACAATATAAATGCTGGTTTTAATTTTCAAGTTCAAGTAACTACTTCAGTTGGCTCAGTAAAAAATTGAACTTCTAATTTTGAGGACAAATGATCAGGGCCAGCGTGCATTGCCTCACGTTTTAGCTAATAATGTTGACTGTGATGGTGACTATGACGTTGATGCAAAAATTAACCCTTTGGCTGTGTGAACCCACCCAGTGACTCTGCAGGAGAAAGACCTGGCAGTCTGTCTTTCATAAAGATTACAGCCTAGATAACCCCATGGGACAGTTCTACTCTGTCACATGGGGTTGCTGTTAAGTCGAAATTGACTCAACACCACCTAACAACATGACACTAGCTGAATGTTTTCAGTAAGCAACCAGACCTTGGGGAGTGTCGTAGAAAGACATGTGCTGTCGGGGTCAGAAGCTCTGTGTGATGGTCCTTGGACCAGTGAATAACCTCTCTAAGCCACACTGTCCACTAGTTCAAAAAACACTAGTGAGAATCCCTTCTGTGTGCCAAACATTACAAAATGAGAAGTAGCTAACTTTTGCTCATCACTCATTTGATCTTTACCAAAATCATGTGCAACTGATACTTTTTGAAAAGCCCCATTTCACAGACAATGGAACTGAGGTATCGAATAGCTAAAAAAGTTGTCCAAGGTCACTTGGTTTTAGTGGTGAAATCACTGGTGGAGCCCAACAGTCTGACGCCACAGCCATCTCTTTTCACCGCTATGCTATTGCTGAAAAGATTTAATTTTATGATTGTTTGTTTTTTTAGACAGGATTTAGGTTGGTAAGGATCTCATAAAAAAAACCATGTGAAAATGCTTGGGAAAGTGCTTAGTGCATTTTTCACATATGTTATTGTTATTTACTGCATTTGTTGCTTTTGCCTAGGCCTCCGGCATTTAATTTATATTTTTAAAAATATCTTTTTCCCCCACTTAACCCATTTGGAGGAAACCCTGGTGGCATAGTAGTTAAGTTCTATGGCTGCTAACCAAAAGGTGGGCCGTTGGAGTCCATGAGGCACTCCTTGGAAACTCTATGTGGCAGTTCTACTCTGTCCTATAGTGTCGATATGAGTCAGAATCAAGTTGATGGCAGTGGATTTTTTTGGAGGGGGGAGACGGAGTGTTGATTTTATGTGTGCTTATTGAATGCATGAAAAAGAGTAAACAGATTTTATAAAAGAAGACGTGAAAGAATATAGGTACATGCTTTGTTTTGATAATAATGTCCTTCTTGTGTAGAAGCAGGAGCCCTGGTGGCCCAGTGATTAAGAGCTACAGCTGCTAATCAAAGATTGGCAGTTCGAATCCACCAGGCGCTCCTTGGAAACTCTATGGGGCAGGTCTACTCTGTTCTATAGGGTCACTATGAGTTGGAATCGACTCGATGGCAATGGGTTTATTTTGCTTTTAGTATAGAAGTAACCATGTATTTTACTGGCCAATCCAGTTTTAACCTTGCCAGTTTACACTGCACTCAGCTGCCAACCATCACTAAAAGTTAGAAATTTTAAGCTTCCACTTTGAAAATTAAATTGCTCCCTGCAATTTAATGTTGTTAATGTTTTAAGCAAGGACCACACACTCCGTGGATTTAGCTGGAGAACCTGAACTGTGCCTGCTACTTCCTATTCACTGACTGCTACTGCTACCTGTTTAATAATTGTCTTTGGCTCCCTGTAAACCTACAGCCAGAAAGGTATTTGAATTTTTTTGTTTTAGCACTTGCAAATCCGATTTTTATGTATAGCTAAGTGCTCCTAGCTTTTGCTCTATCTACTACTTGTGCCTGGTTTCTAGCAGGCCTGTAACTAAGCCAGATCCGGCCTATGTAATGCTGTTTGTAATGAGAAATCTAAACAGGGAATGGCAGTGAGGCATGGCAGGAATGTGTTTCCATTGGAGAAGTCAGTGTAGAGAAAAAGTATAAGCAAAGCCATGTCCAGAAGGCCTTTTCAGCTGGCCAAGACGGAAGACTAATGTTATTGTACATAGGCTGTTACCCTGCCAGCCCTCCCTCACAGATTTGCTTTCTCTCTCCCTTCTTCTCCCTCATGCTCCCCTCCCCCTCCCTCCTCCCTTCACCTCTTCCCTCTCTTTCTCCTCCCTCTCTCTTTCTTTGGGCTCTGGGACTGTTTGCTCAGGTGGACAGTGACACCATTTGGAATGAGCTGCACTCGTCCGGTGCTGCACGCATGGCTGTTGGCTGTGTCATCGAGCTGGCTTCCAAAGTGGCCTCAGGAGAGCTGAAGGTGAGGTCTGGGTTGCATTAAGTGTGGGAAATCCAGAGAAGAAGCTGAAACAGAGATGTTGTTGTTTGGGAATTGTGGGGAGTGTGATGTGGTAATAAAAGGAAAGAGGTGGAGGGAAGGGGGCAGGGAGATGGCCACTAAGGTGTGATAATAACTTTTCTGTAGGTAGGTAGTAGCTGATCTTGCTCTTCGGGCCCTTCTCTCCCCAGGAAACTGCGGTTAGGATCCTCTGGTGTGTTTTTAAGAGTATAGAGATGGTGAGCAAAGCTATGGTCCAGGTTAAAAACACCAAAAAACTTAGTATATACATATCTATCATGCTGTCCTGGGATTCTCTTTTGAAGCAATTTAAAAAATATGATTACTGAGTAGTATATATAAGCTCAAAATACCACCCAGAGAGAGGCGGCGGGGGGGGGGGGGGGCGGGGGGGAAGGTAAATACCAGACGGGAAGGATTGGGAGGAAGAAGGAAATTGTTGATTAGGAGGGTAATGATCCAGAGTATGTTTTTCCATGAAAGAACTTCAAAAATGAACTATGCTTTATTGTTCTTTTCTTTTTATGGTCTCTTCTTTTCTACATCATATGAAAAGAACAATGTACAAACCCCAACGTTCCCCAGTCTAAACAATTTATAAAAGCCAGAGACCTGACAGACGTTGACATTTTATTTGGTATTTTAACAGTGCTATTTAAAGGTATGCCATGTGTGGCTTGAATGCAGTTACCCCAATAAACTTTGTTGGTGCTAACATGACTTTTTAATACACTGGTTCACACACTTCATAACGCAATCTGAGTGGTGATTGATTTGGCATTTTTAGCAATTGTGGGGCTTAAGGGAAATATATCATGACCAATAACATATGCACTGTGAGTTTTGTTAATCTAAAATAAAATCTAATTAGGAGTATTTTTCTTTGTGTCTAATGAATTTTTATTCAATTACACCTGACTGTTCCACTTGTGATTATATATGCAGGGTAGGAATGTGCACTTTATAACACGTTGTCTGTCCCAGAAGCCTTTGCTCTAACTCTTTAATTCACTTTCTTCTTAAAGAAGTCAGAACCTACAGAAATGTTTAAATAAGGCAGACTATATTAAAAAAAAAAGATGTGCCTTATGTGCTGTTGACATGGTCACCCTCAAGACAATAATTGTTCATCTCATGGGATTAAAGGTGCTTTTAATGTGGTGCTTACTATTCAGTCTTTACCTTTGATCCCAAGCAATTGAATGTGGAAAATAATCAGCCTTATAGAGAGATTTTGCCGGTTTCCAGTAACACTTTTGGAATAACTCTCCTGTTTGAGTGATGTCATTTGTAGTACTGGAATAAATTGACATTTTAAAAGAACAAAATTTGAGGGTCTTACTTTCAAAAGAATTCAAATGTCAGACAGCAGCCAAGCCACAATATTGTAATTTTCAAAAAAGATAATGCTAACATAGTCCTACTTGATAATAATAAAAACTGTTGTTAGTATCAACAATTTATGATTGTTATAAATATGTAAAATGTAATCAATAATTCAGAATCCTTCTCAAGTAGAATGCCTACATGTTACTCACTCTTAGCAAAATCATCAACGTTATTTTCTCACTGTGTGTAGAATTGCCAAATGCATGTATGAAGAGAATTGAACAAAAACCTAATTCTATTTTTAAGAGTTAGCTATTTATAGTAGACAACTACCAAAAAAAAAAAAAAAAATCAACAACATATAATGTGGACAAGCTGACAACCAGCTGTGCTAACATTGGCTATTTATGTAAAGAACAAAGATTTGGACAAATGCTTCCCCCTCCCTGCCCCCCCCACGCCATGGTTTAGGAATTAGCAGGAATGGTTAGAAAAGAAAAAAATAGAGGGAAAAAAATCAAGCTTAAGAATCAAGAAGCCCTAGTTCAGCCTCTTCCACTTGAATACTCTGTCATTTGTGGCAGATCCCTTAACTTCTCTGGGCATCAGTTTTCTGTTCTGCAAAATGAGCAAGGTGAAATTCATGATGTTGAAGATGTCCCTTGGTACTGGCATTCTGAACTATTCTGTGAGTAAAAAGTAGATCTGATTCTCAATTATATATACTGTATTATCCCAAATAGCAGATATTGCAAAGCTAATTGCAACTTACTTTGGCAAACATCCCAAATTTTACAACTTGTTTATCTTTCTGATTATCAAGCCCAATCAAAGTAAAGTCCAAGGCAAGCAGGACCATCACAGAGGCTCCAGTGTTGACCTGACGGGTCAAGAGACTGAACTCCTAAGTTTATAATAATTTGAACAGGCCTCTGTGAAAGCCATGTGGCAAGGGTGACATTCACAAATGATTCAGAGCCACAGTGAAGAACTGAGGTACAAAGCTATGTTTAGAGAAGCTTAACCTGAAACACCAAACTTGTTGCCATCAAGTTGATTCTGACTCATAGCAAAAGTAGGAGAAATGAAAAGAAATAATAAAATATGGCCATAAACAGGAAAAAAAAATTAGTCAATGGAAACTGTTCCACAGGAAGCCATATGTTATAATTACTAAACAAAGACTTTAAATCATATGTTTTAAATATGTTCAAAGAAATAATAAAAACCTTGTTCAAAGAACTAAAGAAATGTATAATGGTGGTGTCTCAACAAATGGAGAATATAAATAGATTATAGAAAGAAGCAAATAGAGATCCTGAAGTTGAAGAGCGCAATAACTGAAATGAAAAATTTACTAGAGGGGCTCAACAACAGATTTGAGCAGGCAGAAGAAAGAATCAACAAGCTTGAAGATACATCAATTGAAATTACAGAACCTGAGAAATAGGAAGAAAAGAGAATGAAGCAACATTATCATAGCTTCAGAGACCTGTGGCACACCATTAAGTGTACCATAATATGCATAATGGGAGTCCCAGAAGCAGAGGAGAAAAAGAAAAGAAAATCCCTTAGCGTAGTCAATAAAACACAAGTAAACATCCTTGTGGTATTCTCTGCTTTCAGCCAAAATCCATCTGATACCAGCAAGGATATCTCTCATTCCATGTCCTCTTTTAAATCCAGCTTGAATTTCTGGCAATATACTGCTGCAATGACTTTTGAATGATCTTCAGCAAAATTTTACTTGTGTGTGATATTAATGAGACCATTTGATAATTTTTTGCATTCTATGGGATCACCTTTCTTTAGAATGAGCACAAATATGGATCTCTTCCAGTTGGCCAGGTAGCCGTGTTCCAAATATCTTGGCATAGATGAGTGAGCACTTCCAGCGCTACATCTGTTTGTTGAAACATCTCAATTGGTATTCCATCAATTCCTTTAACCTTGTTTTTCATCAGTGCCTTCAGCACAGATTGGACTTCTTCCTTCAGAACCATCAGTTCTTGATCTTATGCTACCTCCTGAAATGGTTGAACATTGACCAACTCTGTGTATTCTTCTAGGATGCCACCTAGACAATAATAATCAAATTGATGAAAGACAAAGAGAGAATCTTGAAAGCAGCAAGAGAGAAACAACTCATCACCTAAAAGGAATACTCTGTTAGGTTAACAGCTGGTTTCTCATCAGAAATCATGGACCCAAATGGCAGGGTGATGACATATTCAAAATGCTGAATGAAAGACTGTCAGCCAAAAATTCTGTCTCCAGCAAAACTAGCCTTTAAACATGAAAGAGAAATTAAGGCATTCCCTAATAAATAAAAAGTGAGAAAATTCATGGCTGACAAACCTACCCTACAAGAAATACTAAAGGAAGTTCTTTAGGCTGAAATGAAAGACAGTAGACAGTAATTTCAAATCCACTTGAAGATTTAAACAGCAGCAGTAAAAGTAACTACATTTTTTTTTTGTTTGTGACTTTCTTCTTTCTGATTTAAATGACCACTGCATAAAGCAATGGTTATAAATCTATGTTCATGAACACACAATGAATAAAGATACAATTTGTATAACATTAACAGCACAAAGTAGGGCATTGAAAATGGAATTATATGAGAAAAGCAAAGTTTTTGTATACACTGAAATTAAGCTTTTATTAAGTTGAGTTAGATTGTTAGAAGGTAAGATGTTAATTGTAATACCCAGGGCAATCACTAAGAAAATAATTCAAAAACTATATTAAAATAAATGACAAGGATATTAAAATGATACGTTAGAGGAATAGCAGAACAAAACAAGATATAAGATATACAGAAAATAAAAACCAAAGTCATTGTTTCAGTTTCAAACCATACCAGTACCACATGTGAGTTCCCACTGCTTTTAATCCTGGCCTATACTTGACTGTCTTAAGTTGGGTTCTCTAGAGAAGCAAAATCAGTAAACTATATAAACAGATATAAAGAGAGAGATTTATATCAAGGAAACAGCTCATGTGATTGTAGAGGCTGGAACATCTCAACTCCATGGATCAGGATAGAGGCTTCTGATTCATGTAGCCACAGGGGCTGGAGAATCCAAGATTGGCAGGTCAGAGAACAGGACTCTTGCTCACAGGCTGTGAAGATCAACTAATCCCAAGATCTGCAGGAAAGCTGCTAGCTCAAGTCCCAAGAACCAGAGGTCAGGCGAACAAGAGGCAGCCGCAGGATCCAGAACAAACCAAAAGCCTTGGTGAGGTGAGCAGGAAGGAAGTAGGTGGCAGAGGGCAGAGAGATTGAGGCTGAGGGGGAGGTGAGTTGCCACAGGCCCTGCCTTTGCCAGTGCAGCTCAGCAGATTCCATCATGGTGGTGATCATATATCAAATTTCAACAGGCAAGTGATCACAACATTCATTATACAACTGCCAAAACACTGAGAATCGATATACAATCTTAACCATCACATTGACATTTTCAGACTTTTAAGTGTTTACCAATTTAGTGGGTATAAAATGACATCTTATAGCAGTGTTATTTGTATATCCTATACAATTAATGAGGTTGAGCATTATTTTCCATTCAGATTTCTCCTAATGTGAACTCCTTTTTGTCTTTTGCCTATTTTTATATAGAATTGTTTGTTTTCTTATTATTTTTTAGACAGTTTTGATATATTCTGGATAGTAAACTCTGTCAGTTATGTGTTGTAAATGTCCTCTCCCAGGTTGTAGGTTAACTTTTCATTTTTAAATCATGTGACAAGAAGATATCTTAATTTTCCTTCATTGTTATTCTATTTTGCATGTTATTTAAAATATACTTGCTAGTTTTGAGGAAATTAAAAAAATATTCTCTTGTATTTTCTTTTTTCAAGTTTTAAAGTTTTGTTTCTACAGTTAAGCCCTGAGTCTATCTGGAATTGCTTTTTTTGTATGTACTGTGAGGTATGGATACCATTTCTCCTGCTCCTCCTACAACTGTTTTGCTTTTTAATGTGGATGATCAATTTTCTCAGCACCATTTTTTGATAATACTATTATTTATTCACTGATCTGGAGTGGCATATCTGTTACATACCCACATTCTATATGACGGTTGGTCTGTTAATGGGAACTCCATTGTACTCTATTGACCTATTTACCTATCTCTATGCCAGTACCACACAGTATTTATTACCTTAAATTTATAATAAATCCTGATTATCTGATAGGATAAATTCTTCCACTTTCTTGTCCTTCTTCACTAGATCTTGACTTTGCACTTATATATACAGTTTAGACTCGCTTTGTCATTTTGCGTAAAACAACCTGTTAGAGTATGATTGCTATCCCATCAAATTTGTAGATAAGTTTGAGAGGAATGAACATCTTTAGAATACTGAGTATATTTATTTTTGACTATGGTTTATGTTTTCATTTATTTATATTTTTGGTAAAGTCTCTTTGTCAAGTTTTATGATTTCTTCAAGGATAATAAGTTTTATACATAGATAATTCTTACTTAAAAAAGAAGTTTAAATGGTGTGATCATTAAGGTTGTGTGTCAATTTGGTTGGGCCATTATTCTCACTGTTTTGGCAGTTGTGATGTAGTTTGGCAGTCGTATAAGGATGCAAACGCATCCGTGATGAGATCTGATATAATGTAATCACCTCCATGATGAGATCTGCTATGAGTAGCCAGTCAATTGAAAGGGAGTTTCTTTGGGAGTGTGGCCTGCTTCCAGTGTATGTAGAGTTCCTGGCAAAGCTTGCTGGCTTTTGCTCTGCACTGCTCTGGACCCTGCATTTGACTTGTCAGCATCTGACCTCCAGTTCTTGGGGCTTGGGCCAGCGGCCTGCTGTCTTACTAGCTGATCTTGGATTTGTCAGCCTTTGCAACCGTGAGCCAGCAGCATACTGTCTGACCTGTGAATCTTGGGTTCATCAGCCCCTACAGCTCCATGAATCAGGAGAAGCCTCCAGCCTGATGCCTGACCCACAAATTTGTGAGCCATTTCTTTGAGATAAATCTCTCTCTCTATATATATATATGTATACACGTGCACACACGCACGCACGCACACACACACACATATATATATATACTTCACTGGCTTTGCTTCTCTAGAGAACCCAGCCTAAGACATTTGGAACTGAGAGAGGTTCTAGAGAAACAAAATTGTAAAAAAAAGATGAGTTTTCTAAGTTGGTTTTTGAGTCTGGTTAGTCTTAAAGATGTTCATGACTCTGCTTCAGGTAGTAAAGAGGGCACTGCTAGTCCTTGCTGTGAGGTGGCAATAGAAATACACAAAATATCACCACCAATAGATCAAGCATTGTTGAGAAGCAAGGCTCTGGGTTATTGCATGTATGAAACCTTTCTACAATTTTTTCATAGTGAAAAGTATAAGGAAGCTGGTTGGTTGGTCCTATTTTTGTTAGACAAAGTGGTGAAAGATGAGCTCAGGGCTTCAGGGTCAAACTCAAGTGCCACGTAACTAACCTCAAAGTTACCACTTGTGCCCTGTAAGAAAGCCTTATTTGTTGTAGTAACAGAGCCAATATTGCGGAAAACCAAACTCAGAGTCTTATCCTAAGGGTGACTGTATTGTGCCAGTTGCATGCCCAACCTTGAATGGTGTCTGAAGCTAAATTGAGGGGAATGACTGGGAAGAAATCGGACCCTGAAACTTGGGTTGGGGACATATAGGTGGTTAATCAGGAAGTTGGGGATACTGGGCCCCTAAAATCCATTGAATCACCCCTGCCAACAAAACTCTTAGCCCCTCCACCCCCCTCTGATGAGATTAACCCAGCTATGTTTGAAGAGCTTTTTTCTGAGATATCGCCTGGGAAGTCATCCCCTGGGGAGGCGGCTGAGTCATCCCCTGGGGAGTTGGCCAAGTCATTGCCTAAGGCAGATGCCTTAGAAGACGTTGCTGAATATTCTGAAAACACATCCCCACTGCCTATTTTGGCTTCTAGACCTATAACTAGACTTCAGTTCCAGCAAGCTCCAGTAGGTGAAATACAAAGTATGACCCAGGAGGACTCCAAAAGAACTGCTTGACATTTCTAATATGTACCAACAGAAACTTCGGAAATATATATAGGAATGGATAATAAAAGTGTGGGATAATAATGCAAGGAACATAAAGATGGATCAGTCTTAGTTTATTGATATGGGCCCACTAAGCACAGATTCTTCATTCAATGTTTCAGCTCGAGAGGTTAAGAAAGGATTTAATAGTTTATTTGGTTGGGTCACTGAAGCATGAGTTACGCAGTGGCCTACACTAAACCAGGTACTAGACCTGTCTTGGTATACCGTGGAAAAGGGTATCCAAAGGCTTAGGGAAGTTGGCATGTTAGAGTGTATTTATCACGTTAGACCCACAGACCCACACGTGGAGTGTCCAGAGGACATACCTTTTACGCAACGGTGAGGAACAAATTTGTGAAGGGAGTCCAAGCATCCTTGAAGACTGTTGTGATTGTTATTTTATGTAAATCAGATTTTACAGTGGGAACTGCCACCACGGACTTAAGACACCTAACTGCAATGGCCCCCATGGTGGTAGGGCCAAAGTGGCAATACTCAATTGACAAAGACAAGTTGGGCATGTTACTGTAATGGACAGTGAGTCAAAGCAATAATCAGAATAGTCTGACTGGTATGGACTCATGGCATTAGCTTCTTACTCATGCTGTCCCAAGGACTGAAATAGATGGAAAATCTGCTAAATATTTACTTGATCTGAACAAGCTGAAGAATTCTAGGTCAAGTGAACAGCAGTCTTAACTTGAATCACCGGAGTAGACAGTCACGGCCCCTGAGTCAATTCCCAGATCTGAGCAACTTTACAGACCCACAACCCCTTGAATGAAGGGGACGCTAAGGCTCCTTGAGGAAGAACCTCACTACACTACCAGAAATTTATACTCTTAGTCTTTCTCCCAGCCTTCGCCAAAGGGATCTATGGCCTTTTATGAGTGTGACTGTTCATTGGGGAAAAGGAAGTAATCAGATTTGGGGGGATTACTGGATACTGGCTGTGAACTGACACTAATTCCAGGAGCCCCAAAACATCACTGTGGCCTACCAGTCAGAGTAGGGGCATATGGAGGTCAGGCTAGTAATAGATCCTTAGCACATGTCCATCTCACACTAGATGATTGCTGCTTTTCTACTGCTCCCCGAAAGCTTTTCGGAAGAAGAACTCTTTATAGAGATTGCAGGACTCTCCTATTCAGGTGACTTTCGGATGATGGTTGGAGAGGATAAGTCAAAAGTGTTGAATATTGTGAAGCCCAACGTAGTTCACTTTCGTGAACTTTATGGCACCATACTACAGGAGAATCCCCAAGTGGTGTATAAAATAAAACAAGGCAGACTGGAGCTAGATAAGAGCCCAGGACAATTCACTCAGCTAATGGCACTGCCCAAAACCTTACAGCAATGAAGAAATCATATTATGGGCCCTCCTGGAAAAAACAGAAATGTGGAAGAAACTTTATTTCAACTTGCTAACAATCCTGACTGTTCAGAGGTGGTGCGCCTAGGCCTTTCAGCAATCGTCAGACCCTCCAGTGTGAGACAGAGCACCAAGGGCAATTTTACTGCTGGCATGAAGAAATCGGTGATTTATAGTTCATTAAAACTACACAAAATGTGGAGAGGATGGCTGAGGAAAACCTAATTTTGCTTGCTTTTATGTATGTTATGTAGAGATGAATAAAGTGTTTGACCTTTTTGACAGAAAAAAAAAGATAATAACTTTTGAGAACCACTGCTCAGCTAGTGGTTCTCAGAATTGATCAGTAACTAGCAGCATCAGCATCACCTAGAAACTTTTTAGGAATGCAGATTCTCAGCTTGAACCAGAATGAATTGGTCTGAAGTCCTGGAATTCCCCACCCACTCACCCCTGTTCGTTTGCCTACGTCTGGCTCACCTTTCAAGGCCAAATCCAAGAACCTCCTTCTTGAAAAAGCCTTCCCCAAACATTCCAGTCCCTCGCTGCAGCTGTGGTAGACAGTTCTGTGTCATCTTGGATTCACAATGACAGCTTTCCACCAAAGGGGAGGGGAGCCCATCCAAGATGTGGAGACTGAGAGTCACGACCAGAATGGCAGCCCTGAGGCAGGAGGGGCTTGGGGAAGAAATACCCCGATCTCTCTCTACTCCTGCTCTGCAGACTCTCGCTTGTGCTGCCCACGGTCTCAAGCAACAAGAAGTCAGCAGACAATGGAGCCTGGGTGATGCGGCCTTTGCGGATCAGCCCCCCAGGACAGAGTAGAGCAGAGAAAAAAGGAGACTGGATCTGGCAGGGCAAGTGGAGAATAACCAGCAGATTTTCTAAGATACAAGTGTTGCCCCATCATTCTTTAATAATAAAAATAATGACAATAAAATTAATGTTAATGCTAAAAAAAAAACAAAAAAACAACAACCAAACCTGTAGTGATTTCCCCAGTTCCAGAATGCATAATTGGAATAGATACTGGCAAAACCCCCACACTGAATCCGTGACAATTTGGAGTAAGGGCTATTATGGTAGGAAAAGTCAAGTGGAAGCTTTAGAGCTGCCCCTACCCACGAAAATAGTAAACCAAAAGCAATACTACATTCCTGGAGGTACTGCAGAGATTACTGCCACCATCAAGGACTTGAAGGATGCAGGGGTGATGATTCCTGCCACATCCCCATTCAACTCGCCTACCTGGCCTATGCAAAAAAACAGATGGATCTTGGAGAATGACAGTGGATTATTGAACACTTAAACAGGTGGTGACTTCAATTGCAGCTGGTGTTCCAGATGTGGTTTCATTGCTTGAGCAAATTAATACATCTCCTGGTACCTGGTATGCAGCTATTGATCTGGTGGGAAATTTACCCAACAAACATTCTGGTGCCTTCTACCTCAGTAAAATTTTGAGGGGTCCAGTGGTATGGGACATGTCAAGATATTCCTTCTAATGTGAAGGATAAGTTATTGTATCTGACCCCTCCCATGACCAAAAAGGAGGCACAATGCCTAGTGGGCCTCTTCAGATTTTGGAGGCAGCATATCCCTCATTTAAGTGTGCTTTTCCAGGCTATTCTCCATACCTGTTTCAAAGGACCGACCACCAGAAGCAGTTTGCCTTCAGCTGGCAAGGCCAGCAATACAACCTTTAGTTGACTATGCCAGAGCTACATCAGCTTTCCAGCTTTATGTCACAATTTACTCTACATGGACCTTGATCACCTTTCTTTTCCACAAGACGTCACACTGGTCATTACATTGATGGCATTATGCTGATTGGACCTAGTAAAGAAGAAGTGTCAGTGACTCTAGACCTATTGGTGAAACATTTTTGTGCTAAAAAAAAACCATTGCCGTTGAGTCGATTCCAACTCATAGCAACCTTACAGGACAGAGTAGAACTGCCCCATAGAGTTTCCAAGGAGTGCCTGGTAGATTCAAACTGCTGACCTTTTGGTTAGGAGCTGTAGCTCTTAACCACTATGCCACCAGGGTTTCCATTTTTGTAGTTGAGGGTGGGAAATTAACCCAACAAACATTCTGGTGCCTTCCACCTCAGTAAAATTTTTAGGGTTCAATGGTGTGGGACATGTCAAGATATTCCTTCTAATGTGAAGGATAAGTTATTGTATCTGGCCCCTCCATGACTAAAAAGGAGGCACAATGCCTAGTGGGCCTCTTTGTATTTTGGAGGCAAGATATCCCTCATTTAAGTGTGCTTTTCTAGGCTGTTCATCAAGTGACTGAAAAAGCTGCTAGTTTTGTGAGGAGTCCAGACCAAAAGAAGGCGCTATATCAGGTTTAGACTGCCATGCAAATGGCTCAGCCACATGGGCCGTATGGTCTGGCTGATCCAATGGTGCATGAAGTGTCAGTGGAAGACACAGATGCTATTTGGAGTCTTTGGCCAGGCCCTGTTAGTGAATCACAATGCAGACCCTTAGGGTTTGGGAGTAAAGCTCTGCCATCCTGTGCGGATAAATACTCTCTTTTGAGAAACAGCTTTTGGCTTGTTACTGGGCCTTACTAGAGAGTGAATGCTTAACCATGGGTGACCAAATCACCATGCAGCCTGAGCTGCCCATCATGAACTGGGTGGCCTGCAGAACCATAAAGTTGGAAATACATAGCAGCCCTCCCTCATTAAATGGAAGTAGTATATACTTTTTTTTTTTTTTTTAGTATATTACAAGATAGGGCCCAAGCAGGACCTAAAAGCACAAGTCAGTTGCATGAGGAAACGACCCAAATACCCATGGTGTCCACTCTTGTCACATTACCTTCCATCTCTCAGTCTGCGCCTTTGGCCTCATGGGGAGTTCCTTATGATCAGTTGACTGAGGAAGAGAAAACTTGGGCCTAGTTTATAGAATGTTCTGTGCGATATGCAGGCACTACTCGAAAGTAGACAGTGGCAGCACCTCAGCCCCTTTCTGGAACCTCCGTGAAGGACAGTGGTGAAGGGACATTCTCCCAATGGGCAGAACTTTGAGCAGTCCTCCTGATTGTTCACTTTGCTTGGAAAGAGAAATGGCCAGATTTGTGATTGTATACTGATTCATGGGCTGTTGTCAACAATTTGGCTGGATGGTCAGGGATGTGGAAGGAACATGATCGTTAAATTGGAGGTGAGAAGGTATGGGAGAGAGGTACGTGGATAGACCTCTCTGAATGGGCCAAAGAAGTGATGATATTTATGTCTCATTTGACTACTTGCCAAAGGGTGACCTCAGCAGAAGAGGATTTTAGCAATCAAGTATATAGGATGACACGTTCTGTGGAAACCAGTCATCCTCTTTCCCTAGTCACTCCCTTCATTAACCAAATGGCTCATGAACAAAGTGATCATGGTGGCAGGGATGGAGACTATGCCTGTGCTCAGCAACATGGATTTCCACTCACCAAGGCCCGCATGGCTACAGCTACTGCTGAGTGCCCAGTTTGTCAACAGCAGAACCCAGTACTGAGTCCCAGATATGGCACCATTCTTTGACGTGATTGGCCAGCAACTTGGTGGAAGGTTGATTACGTTAGACCACTTCCATCAAGGAAAAGGCAGTGTTTTGTTCTTACTGGAATAAGTACTTACTCTGGATATGAATTTTCCTTCTGCGCATGCAGTGCTTCTACCAAAACTAACATCTGTGGGCTTACAGAATGCCTTATCCACCATCATGGTACCCCACAAAGCATCGCCTTGGATGAAGGGACTCACTTCACAGCAAATGATGTGTGCCAGTGGACCCATGACCATAGAATTCCCTGGTCCTACCATGTTCCCCATCAACCTGAAGCACCTGTCTTGATAGAACAATGGAATGGCCTTCTAAGGACACAATTAGCTAGGTGGCAGTATCTTGCAGGTTTGAGGCAATGTTCTCTAGGACGCTGCTCTATCTCAACCTCCAATATATGGTGCCCTTTTTCCTATAGTTCAGATTTATGGGTCCAGGAATCAAAGGGTGGAAATGGGAATGGGACCACTCACTATTACCCCTAGTGACCCACTTGCATATTTTTTGCTTCCTGTCTCCGTGACTTTGTGCTTTGCAAGTCTAAAGGTCTTAGTTCCAAAGGGAGACATATCACTGATTCCATTGTAGTGGATGTTAAAAATGCCACCTGGCCACTTCAGGATCCTTATGCCTTTGGATCAACAGGCAGAGAAGACTTTACCATATTGGGTGATGTGATTGACCCTGATTACCAAGAGGAAATCAGATTGATATTACATATTGGAAGTAAAGAAGAATATGTCTGGAATGTAGAAGATCCCTTAGGGCATCTCTTAGTACTACTGTGCCTTGTGATTAAAGTCAATGGAAAACTACAGCAACCTGACATGATTTAATGGTCCATACCCTTCAGGAATGAAGGTTTGGGTCATCCTACCAGGCAAAGAACGAGGACCATCTGAGGTGCTTGCTGAGGGCAAAGGGAGTACGGAATGGGTAATGGAAGAAGGTATTTCTAAATACCAGTTATGATAGTGACCAGTTATAGAAATGAGGACAGTAATTGTTACGAGTATTTCTTCCTTGTATGTGTGCATCAAATATGTTTGGTTTCTTCACTTGTAAAATATAAGATGTAAACAGGGTAGTGTGTTTTCAGTTGTATGTGTGTTAGTTGTATAATGTTAGGTGCAGGTGTGACTTTATAATTGTCTTCATTCAGAGATTATGTGGTAGTTTAAGGAGATGTGTGCAGGTGACAAGTTGACAAGGGGTGGGCTGTGATTGTTAAGGTTGCCTGTCAACTTGGCTGGGCCATGATTCTCAGTGGTTCGGCAATTGTGATGTAGCTTGGCAATCATGTAATGATGTAATCACCTCCATGATGAGATCTGCTATTAGGACCCAGTCAGTTGAAAGAGTTTCCTTGAGGGTGTGGCCTGCATTCAGTATATGTGGACCTTCTGGCAAAACTTGCTAGCTTTTGCTCTGCTCTGGATCCTGAATTTGGCTTGTCAGCATCTGACCTCCAGTTCTTGCAACTTGGGTCAGCAGCCTGCCATCTTACCTGCTGATCTTGGATTCCTCAGCCTTTGCAGCCATGATCCAGAAGCCTGCCGCCTGACCTGTGGATCTTGGGTTCATCGGCCCCTGTAGCTACATTAGTCAGGAGAAGCCTCCAGCCTGAAGCCTGACCGATGTACTTGGGACTTGCTAGTCTCTACCGCTGCATGAGCCGTTTCCTTGAGATACATCTCTCCTCCCCATCTCTTTCTTTCTGTCTCTCTCTATATATAATGACAGTTTTATTTCTTCTTTTTCACTAATTATGCCATTGTAAATTTTAAATTACTTTATTACATTTGCCAAAACCTGAAATGTAATGCTGAAGACAATTAATGTTCATGAGTATTCACGTATATTTTTAGATTATCTGTTTCACAAATATTATGTTTACTAAAGGTTATTATAGATATTTTTTATAATGTAAAGGAAATTCCCTTCCATTCCTAGTGTTCTAAGAATTTTCTAAGAATTCATTCTAAGAATGAATGACTATTACATTACATAAAATAATTTAATCTGCAGTTATTGATATTATTACATGATTTGTAGTTAATTTGCTAGCATGAAAAATTACATTGAGTAATTTTTTCAATATTAAAGTAACTTTGAATTCTTCAATTAAATCCACTTTGTTTATGATTTACCATCATTTTCATACATTTCCACATTTGATTTACTAATATTTTATTTAGGACTTTTCATATATCCTTTACTGTATTTTGTCTGTAATTCTCATAAACACATCATAAGTTTTAGGTATCAAGACTTCATAAAATGTACAGACACATAGGTCAATGGAAGGGAATTAAGAACCCAAACATAAATCCATCCACCTGTGGTCAGCTGATCTTTGACAAAGGACCAAAGTCCATTAAATGGGAAAAAGACAGCCTTTTTAAAGCAAAACTGGATTTTCATTTGTAGAAAAATGAAACAGGACTCATACCTTGCACCACACACAAAAAGAACTCAAAATGGATCAAAGACCTAAATGTAAAGCCTAAAATGACAAAGATTATGGAAGAAAAAATTGGGACTTTGCTAGGCACCCTAATACGTGGCATAAATAGAGTACAAACCATAACTAACAATGCACAAACACCAGAAGATAAGCTAGATAACTGGAGTCTTCTGAAAATGAAACACGCTAATCAAAATGGTTCAAGAAAAGAGTGAAAAGAGAAATTACACACTAGGAAAAAATTTTTGGCTATGACATAGCCAACAAGGGTCTAATCTCTAAAATCTGTAGAATACTTCAACACCTCAATGATAAAAAGACAAATAAATTAAAAAAGGGGCAAAGGATATGAACAGATGCTTCACCAAAGAAGACATTCGGGCAGCTAACAGACACATGAGGAAATGCTCTTGATCATTAGCCATTAGAGAAATGCGTATTGAAACTACAGTGAGATAACATCTCACCCCAACATTACTGGCAAAAATAAAAAAAAACAGAAAATAACAAATGTTGGAGAGGTTTGTGGGGACATTAGAATTCGTATGCACTGCTGGTGGGAATGTGAAACGGTACATACAACCACTATGGAAGACAATATGGCAACTCCTTAAAAAGCTAGAAATGGAAATACCAAACAATCCCACAGTCTCACTCCTAGGAATATATCCTAGAGAGATAAAAACCATCACACAAATAGACATATGCACACCCGTGTTCATTGCCGCATTCTTCGCAATAGCAAAAAGATGGAAACAACCTAAGTGCCCTTCAACAGATGAATGGATAAACAAATTATGGCACATACACACAATGGAATACTAAAAAAAAAATGGGATACTACATAATGATAAAGAACAGTGATGAATCTGTGAAACATCTCACAACATGGATGAATCTGGAAGGCATTATGCTGAGTGAAATACATCCATTACAAAAGGACAAATATTGTATGAGTCCACTATTATAAAAACCCAAAAAAAGGTTTACATACAGGAAAAAAAAAAAAAAAACTTAGATGGCTACGAGAGAGGGGTGGGGTAGGGAGGGAAAATCACTAACTAGATAGTAGGCAAGTGTTAACTTTGGTGATGGGAAAGACAACGCACAATATTGGGGAAATCAGCACAAACTTGACCGAGACAAAACCATAGAAGCTTCCCAGATAAATCCAAACACCTTCAGGGACCGAATTATTGGGGCTGAGGGGGCTGTAGACCATGGTCTTGGGGGACCTCTAGGTCAATTGGCATAAGATAGTTCATAAAGAAAATGTTCTACACCCTACTTTGGTGAGCAGCATCTGGGGTCTTAGAAGCTTGTGAGTGGCCATTGGTCCAATCACATCTGGAACAAAGGAAAATAAAGCCAAAGACACAAGGAAAATATTAGTTCAAAGGCCTAGCAGACCACATGAACCACAGCCTCCACCAGTCTGAGCCTAGAAGAACTAGACGGTGCTTGGCTACCACCAGTGATTGCACTGACGGGGGTCACAATAGAGAATTCCAGAGAGAGCTAGAGAAAAATACAGAAAAAATTCAAATTCACAGGAAAAGACCAGACTTACTGGTCTTACAGAGACTGGAGGAGCCCCTTAGACTATGGTCCCAGGACACCCTGTTAACTCAGAACTGAAGCCCTCCGGAAGTCTGCCTTTTAGCCAAAGATTGTTTTTGTTGTTGTTAGGTGCCACCGAGTCAGTTCTAACTCATAGTGACCCTGTGTACTACAGAACGAAACACTGCGAGGTACTCCGCTGTGCTCAAAATCGTTATGCTTGAGTCCATCATTGCAGCCACTGTGTCAATCCATCTCCTTGAGGGCCTTTCTCTTTTTGTTGACCCTCTACTTTACCAACCATGATGTCCTCCTCCAGGGACTGATCCCTCCTGATAAAATGTCCAAAGTATGTAAGACACAGTCTTGCCATCTTTGCCTCTAAGGAGCATTCTGGTTGTACTTCTTCCAAGGCAGATTTATTTGTTCTTTTGGGAGTTCAATATTCTTCACCAACACAACAATTCACAGGCATCAATTCTTCTTCGGTCCTCATTCATGGTCCAGTTTTCACATGCATAAGATGTGATTGAAAATACCATTGCTTGGGTCAGGTGCATCTTAGAATTCAAGGTGACATCATTGCTTTTCAATACTTTAAAGAGGTCTTTCACAGCAGATTTGCCCAAGGCAATGCGTCTTTTGATTTCTTGACTGCTGCTTCCATGAGTGTTGATTGTGGATCCAAGAAAAATGAAATCCTTGACAACTTCAATCTTTTCTCCGTTTACCATGATGTTGCTTATTGGTCCAGTCGTGAGGATTTTATTTGCTTTATGTTGAGGTGTAATCCATACTGAAGACTGTGGTCTTTGATATTCATCAGTGCTTCAGGTCCTCTTCATTTTCAGCAAGCAAGGTTGTGTTGTCTGTATAACACAGGTTGTTAAGCAATCTTCTTCCAGTCCCCATCCCCCATTCTTCTTCATACAGTTCAGCTTCTCAGATTATTTGCTCAGCATACAGATTGAATAGGTATGGTGAAAGGATACAACCCTGATGCACACCTTTCCTGACTTTAAACCACTCAGTATCCCCTTGTTCTGTCCAAACAACCACCTCTTGATTTATGTACAGGTTCCTCATGAGCACAATTAAATGTTCTGAAATTCCCATTATTCTCAGTGTTATTCATAATTTGTTATGATTCATGCAGTCAAATGCCTTTGCATAGTCAATAAAACACAGGAAAACATCTTTCTTGTATTCTCTACTTTTACAGGTTCCATCTGATGTCAGCAATGATATCCTAATTCCGTGTCCTCTTCTGAATCTGTCCTGAATTTCTGGCAGCTCCCTGTCGATAAACTGCTGCAGCCACTTTTGAAAGATCTTCAGCAAAATTTTACTTGTGTGTGAAACTAATGGTGATGTTCGATAATTTCTACTTTCATTTGGATCACCTTTCTTGGGAATAGGCATAAATATGGACCTCTTCTAGTCAGTTGGCCAGTTAGCTGTTTTCCAAATCTGCTAGCATAGATGAGTGAGTGCTTCCAGCAGTCCATCCCTCCATCCATTTTTTGAAACATCTCAGTTGATATTCCGTCAATTCTTGGAGTCTTGTTTTTCATCAGTGCCTTCAATGCAGCTTGGATTTCTTTCTTCAGTACCATCAGTTCCTGTTCATATGCTACTTTTCAAAATGTTTGAATGTCAACCAATTCTTTCTGGTATAGTTACTCTGGGTATTCTTTCCATCTTCTTTTGATCGTTCCTGCAATGTTTAATATTTTCCTCATGGAACTTTTCAGTATTGAACTCGAGGCTTAAATTTTTTCTTCAGTCCTTTCAGCTTGAGAAGTGCCAAGCATGTTCTTCCCTTTTGGTTTTCTATCTCCAGCTCTGTGCACATGTCATTATAATACTTTACTTTGTCTTCTCGAGCTGCCCTTTGAAATTTTCTGTTCAGTTATTTTACTTTAGTAAAATAGTTATTTTGCTTTAGGTACTCTATGTCCAAGAGGATGTTTTAAAGCCTCTTCTGACACACAGTTAGGTCTTTTCTTTCTCTCCTGTCTTTTTAATGACCTCTTGCTTTCTTCATGCATGATGTTCTTGATGTCATTCCACAACCTGTCTTCCGTCATCAGTGTTCAATGCGTCAAATCTCTTCTTTAGATGGTCTCTAAATTCAGGTGGGATATACTCTAGGTTGTATTTTGACTCTCAGCAATGTGTTCTAATTTTCTTGAGTTTCATCTTGGGCTTGCATATGAGCAATCGATGGTTTGTTCCACAGTCAGCCCTTGGCTTTGTTCTGACTGATGATACTGAGTTTTCCATCATCCCTTTCCACACATGTAGTCGATTTGTTTCCTGTGTATTCCATCTGGTGAGGCCCGTGTGTATAGTTGCTGTTTATTTTCGTGAAAGAAAGGTATTTGCAATGAAGATGTCGTTGGTCTTGCAAAATTCTATCATGCGATGTCCTGCATCATTTCTATCACAAGGCCATATTTTCCGATGACCAATCCTTGTTTCCAACTTTCGCATTCCAATCACCAGTAATTATCAATGCATCCTGATTGCGTGTTCAATCAATTTCAGACTGCCGAAGCTGGTAAAAATCTTCAATTTCTTCATCTGTGGCCTTAGTGGTTGGTGCATAAATTTGAATTATAGTTGTATTAACTGGCCTTCTTTGTATGTGTATGGATATTATCCTGTCACTGACAGCGCTGTACTTCAGAATAGATCTTGAATTGTTCTTTTAGACAATGAATGCAATGGCATCCCTCTTCAAGTTGTTGTTCCTGGTGTAGTAGGATATATGATTGTCTGATTCAAAATGGCCAATACCAGTCCATTTCAGCTCACTAATGCCTAGGATATTGATCTTTATATATTCATTTTTCACTACTTTCAATTTTCCTAGATTCATACTTTGTACATTCCAGGTTCTGATTAGTAATGCGTGTTTGCAGCTGTTTCTTCTCATATTGAGTCATGCCACATAGGTGAATGAAGGTCCTGAAAGCTTTACTCCATACATCTCATTAAGGTCAACTCCACTTTGAGGACCTAGCTCTCCCCCAGTTGCATTTTGAGTGCCTTCCAACGTGAGGGGCTCATCTTCCGGCACTATATCAGACAATGTTCTGCTACTATTTGTGAGGTTTTCACCGGCTAATTCTTTTTCAGAAGGAGACTGCTGGGTCCTTCCTCCCAGTCTGTCTTAGCCTGGAAGCTCAGTTGAAACCTGTCCACCATGGATGACTTTGTTGGTATCTGAATACCAGTGGCATAACTTGCAGCATCACAGCAACACGCAATCCCCCACAGTACATCAAACTGACACGTTAGCCAAAGATTAGACAGGCCTATCAAACAAACAATAACATAAGTGAGGAATGTGTTTCTTAGTTCAATCAAGTATGTAAGACCAAATGGGCAATACCTGCCCAAAGGGAAAGACAAGAACGGAGAAAGGGGCAGGGAAACTGGATGAATGGGCACGGGGAACCGGGGTGGAAAGGGAAGTAGGGGAGGTGCTGACACATTGCGGGAGTACAATCATTGGCACAAAACAATTTCTCTATAAATTTTTGAGTGAGAAACGAATTTGCACTGTAAACTTTCACTTAAAACATAATAAAATTAAAAAACAAAAGAACTTCATAAAATGTGCTTGGATTTTTCTCTGTTTTTATAAACTTTGGTTACATTGGGCTATTCCTTGAATGACTAATAGAATTTGACTTTAAAACCATACACGCTTGATGTTTGGCAAGATTCTTAACCATTGATTCAGTTTCTTTCGTCATTATGAGACTATTTGTAATTTTTATTTATTTTTGAGTCTTCTAAGAAAGTTATATTTCTTCTAGATATTTATCTTGGAGCTAAGTTTTCAAAAATACCTGCAAAAGTTTTTTCATAGTATCATTTTTTTAATCTTTTAATGTTCACAGGAGCGATAATGATGTATTCTTTTCATTCTCATATTGTTCATTTGTTTTTTTCTCTTTTTTCATGACAGAAAAAACTTTAGGCACTTGCATATTTATTCTATTAATTTTTTGTTATTATTTTCTTCTATTTTGGAGGAAATTATTACATTTTTTCTTTTAATAATTTCTGTTTGTTTAGTTCATTATTTTTCAGTCTGTCTCCTTTTTTAATGTATTCATACAGCTATATATTTTCTTCTAATTACTATTTGAGTTATACCCATATGCTTTATATAACATAATTTGCAATAAATTTGGTTCAAAAAGCTCATCTATATTATCTTTTTGACCCAGTAGTGTATATGAATGTGTTTTGAAATTTCCAAATATATGTATACTTTAGTTATGTTTTTGTTATTAATTTATAACTTAACTACATTGTTTTTAGAGGGTTTGGTCTATACGATACAGAGTTTTGGATATTTGTGAAACTTAACTTTATTGTCCAGTGTTCATGATACTTGTAGAATACTTCTTGAGTGCTTGAATATAATCTGTACCCTCCTGTTGTTGGGTGTAAAGTTATTATGTGTCAGTTACACAAGCCCATTGTTTTTGTTCACATATTCTTCATTTTGCTGTATGATCTTTGCAGGATTTTATAATGTCTGCTTGAAAGAATTATATTAAAGTTTCCAACTCTCATGATGTTGTTGTTAGTTGCTGTTGAGTTGATTCCAACTCAAGGTGACTCCATGTGTGCCAAGTAGAACTGTTCTGTAGGATTTCAAGGCTGTGACCTTTCAAAAGCAGATTGCGAGGCCTACTTTTTGAGGTGCCTCTGAGTGTGTTCAAATCACCAACTTTTCAGCTAGAATCCAAGCACTTAACCATTTGTGCCATCATATCTCCTTATAGAACTGTCAATTTTTGTTTTAAATATTTCGAACCTCTGTTATCAGGTATGGACAAATTAGGATTGTTATATACTTTTTGAACCTTTTAGTAACACTTAGTAATTATCATAAGCAAAGCTTTTTGCCCTCGATTATAGTTACATGGTATTAATATTACAAGAGCAGTTTTTTCCATCTTTTTTAGTATTTGCTTGTTTTATCCTTTACCATCCTTTTACTTTCAAACTTTTTATTATGTGTTAGATGCATACCTCAAAAATACCATGCAGCGAGATTTTGTTTTCTAATTTATGTAATTCTAACTGGTATGTTCAATTTATTTATACTTACTATGATTGGTAGTATACACAGATATATTTTTACCATCTTATTTTGTGTTTTTTCATTGTCCCACTGTTTCTATGTCTCGTTCTTCATCCCTCCCTTTTGCCTTGTTTTGAATTGAACTTTTTTCTCATTCTATGTTTCCTCTAGATTTTTTAAAGATACACAGTTTATTTCTATTGTTTTAATAGTTTTTAAAAATTTTAACCTAATAAATCCTGAACACAATCTATATCTTTACCTTTTCTCCTAACAACACAAGTACAGTGTGTTAAAACTAATCTCCTTCTCCTAATTTATGTGCTGTTATAGATCAATACTTTATCTTCTTTTTTTTTTGTTTTATTTTTTAATACTACTAATGGGACATGATTATACTGTTTTAAACCATTAGTGTTTCTTTATACTTGCCCACATATTTACCATTTTTCTGATTCACAGTTTATTGTTGTATCTGAAACCTCCCTTCTTGGATTGTTTTCTTTCTTCCAGTACGTTTTTTAGAAGTTTTTTTAGTGATAGTTTCTGAGTTTTTGTTTATCTGTGAATGTCTTCCTGCCCTCATTCTTGAAAGATAGTTCTGCTAAGTACACAATTCCAGGCTGACAGTTTTTCTCAGAACTTTGGAGATCCTTCACTCTTTCTGGCTTCTAATTTTAATATGGAGAAACTAGTTGCCAGACTAGTTATCATGTCATTGTATATATTCTGTCTTTTCTCTCTGATTGCTTTTATGTTTTCTTTTTGGCTTTGACATTCTGTATTTGGCTTACCAGATATCTGATAGTGGACAGTACTGAGTCAAAATTGCTTAAGATATGTATTAGCAAAGCCACAATTTCGAGGATTAATTATTCATGTACAAAACAACTATATATCAAGCACCTATTATGTGCCTGGTACTGCTGTAAATACCAAACATGTCCTGGTAACCAAGACAAGCAAATTAGGTGCCCTTATGGAGAGCAAAAATAAGCAGATCACCAAATACACCTGTGACACAGGCTGAGGTGAAGGTATGTGCTATGCATAAAAAATACAGCATGAAAGCTAGTTTGTAGTTAGAAGGGGACTGGGGCAGAGGGGCAGCTCTGTTAGCTTAGGTGGCCAGGGAAGGCCTTACCAATAAGGAGATAATAGAGGTGAATGAAGTAAGAAAGTGAGTCATGGAGAGATGTGGGGAAAAGCAAATATAGAATCCCTCTGATAAGGTGGGAGAAAAAAGTCTTGACATGTTTAAGAAACTAAAAGAAAGTCTGTATGGCTAGATCTGAGTGATCTGGGGAAAGAGTGGCAGGAGATGCTGTTAGAAATACATAGGATAAACACACACACACACAAACACATACACAAACACATCACTTGTATATTATAGGACATACAGACTCATGTATATGCAGATTTCATTAAAAAAAACTGGGATTGTTTTTAATAGTTCTGGGAGTAAAGAGAAGAACTAATTGTTTAACTATTGATTGTGAATAAGAAAACTTGAGTTGCTATTTCAAATTCATTTTGTCGTCACTTGGTGTTTTAAAAAATATTATACTCTTTGTCTATCCTACAATGATATAACACTTAAGGTGTGGAATGAAATATTTTTTGACTCAAATTTTGACCAAGGCCCCAAGCTGAGGACAGTGGGTGTTAATTATCTATACTAGACGGCTCTTTGACTGATTCATTAAGAGTTGGCCAACTAGGCCTTCAGTTATCAAACTCTCATGTAATCCAGTTCAAGAAGAAAAGGCTACGATAATAGAGATGTGACTGATGAATGATCCTTCAAAGGGAATTTAAGTATTTTGACTGTTCTGCTCTGCTCCGTTTCTGTGCTTTTCCCCCACCTATGCCAAATGTGTGAGGGACAGAGAAGGAGTCCAGGGAAATCACTATGCCTACAAGCAGGAGGAGTAGCTTTTCAGTCCTTACCTTGACGCATGTTGAGCTACAGTAATTTGTAGGACTGCTTTATACTATTACCAGGGTGAGGCATGAAAGACTTCACTAAAGGAAGGTCCTGATGTATGTATCCATTTTGCGAGTCTGTGTAAAGATAGAAGAATGCTGAAACTCCCCACCTGGAGAAGTGTGAAGTGGAGAGCTGGCTGAAACTGCCCATGGGGGAAGATGGAAGAGAGAGGGGTGAACAGTTGGGCCAGCTGCACTGACACCATTGATGGAACAAGGATTTTTTTTTTTTTCCAGTTGTGGACCAAATGCACACTTTGGGTGGAAGCCAGATTTAAATTGTTTTTAAAGGATCTCACCAGAGGACTGCCTACCAGGATGAGAGAGCCCAATAGAAGGAAGTGTGTGAAGGTTGATGAGGGCTTTCAAGGCTAGCCAATGAGGGTGTTGCTCATATCAGGGAAATTTGCATTCTGGGGATCACTGACAGTGTCTCAGAGGAACCCATGACTACTCCTGTGGTAATAGCAACAGCATTTGGAGGCCTGCCATGACAGAGGGCACTTAAAGAACCAAGAGAGATCTCAGAACTGCACTGCTCATTGAGTCTTTGTCCTCCTTCTTCTTCCCACCCTAGAACTGGAGGGTTTATAAGCCATGTATATCAAGGAAGAAGAGCAAGAAGAGTAAAAGTATAAACCATAGGCAGCCTCTTTTCCCCAACACATAAAGATATGCACAGCACATTTACCCTCTGCTGATTTTTTAATTAGACTGAACTGGACTTTTCAGTATCTAAAAGTGAAACTGTTCCAATAGCTGAAAGTGATCTGAAAAGCTGTGGAATATATCAGAAAAAGATTACAGAAATATTAGTGCTGGCAGAAAAATAATGCTGATTCCTTTTTTATATAATTTCTAATCAGCCATTCAATATGCCAGTGTATTTGTCTTCTACTGTTGCTGTGACAAACTATCACAAATTTAGTAGTTTAAAGCAACATAAATTTGTTTTACAGTTCTGTAGGTCAGAAATACTGTGCAGGTCTCACTGAGCTAAAATCAAGGTACCAGCATGACTGTGTTTCTTTCTGGAGGCCCTAGGGGAGAATCTGTTTGCTTGCTGGTTCAGGCATTGGCAGCAAAATCCATTTCCATATGGTTGTAGGACTTCAATCACTATTTTCTTGCTGGCTTTCAGCTGGGGTCTGCGTTTAGCTCCTGGAGGCCTCTGTATGGTCCTTGCACATAGCCGCCTACATCACAGAGCCAGCAAGAGGGCACTGAATCTTTCTCACACAGCCATCTTTCTGACCATCCTCTGATATGGCATCTCTCTGATCACAGTAGAGAAGGGTTCTCTGCTTTCAAGAACTCATTTGATTTAGCTGGACCCACCTGGGTATTCCACAATAATCTTCTCATCTCCAGGTTTTTAGTCTTTCAGCCCCTTTTGCCATGTAAGATTCTGAGGAATAGGACTTGGACATCTTCAAACCAGTTGCCATCCAGTGGATTCCTACTGATAGTGACCCTATAGTACAGAATAGAACCACCTCATAGGTTTCCAAGGAGCGACTCTTGGATTCAAACTGCTGGCCTTTTTGGTTAGTCAAGCTCTTAACCACTGCGCCACTAGGGGTCCATGGACATCTTTAAAAAACCCAAACCAAACTCATTGCCATTGAGTGGATTCCGGCTCAAAGCAACCCTATGGGGCAGAGTCAAGTAGAACTGCTCCATAGAGTTTCCAAGGAGCGCCTGGTGGATTTGAACTGATGATATTTTGGTTAGCAGCCATAGCACTTAACCACTATGCCACCAGGGTTTCCCTGGATATCCTAAGGTGGCCATTATTCTGCTTATCACAACCAGTTACCCAAAAATTAATTCCTTTAACATTTCCATTATATATGCAGTTTAATAATCAGCTGAGATTTTTCAGAGAAAAAAGAAATTTTTTTTTAAATTTAAGGTATAACTTACATTGAATAAAACGTATAGATTTTCAAGAATATCATGTCTTTTGACAAGTGTCTATACCTGGGTAACTACCACCCCTCATGCTCCTTGGCAATCAACTCCTCCCCCCCACTCCCCACCTTGGCCAGCAAACATTGATCTAATTTCTCTCATCCTAATTTAATTTTTCCTGTTTTAGAACTTGAATTATGTAGAAACATACAGTATATAGTCTTTTGTGTCTGCCTGTTTTCACTCGACATAATGTTTTTGAAATACATCCATGCTCCTCCATATATGGGCAGTTTGCTAACTTTTATTGCTTAAGTCTTATTCTGTTGTGTAAATATTACCTGATTTATTTATTCATTCAAGCTTTGTACTATTATGAATAAAGATATTATGAAGTTTATTTTCCAAATCTATTTTTGGATCTATGTTTTTATTTCACATAAGTAAATATATGCTTAGGAAAAAAGTAGTGATGTTACAGGTTAAGTGTATGCGTACCTTTATAAGAAAATGCCAAACTCTTTTTCAAAGTGATTACCATTTGATGTAGAATCTATAGCACTATTGCCTCTCTCATTCCTGGTAATTTTCGTCTCTTTTCTGTTCGTCAGTCTGGCTATAGGTCTATTGATGTTGATCTCAAAGAGCCAGTCTTTGATTTCATTAATTTTCTTTATTGTTTTTCTGTTTTCTGTTTCACTGATTTCTGCGTTGATCTTTATTTTCTTTCTTATGCATACATTGGGTTTCATTTAATATTCTTTTTTTAGTTTCTTAAGGTACAAACTGAGTACGTAGATTTGAGACTTTTCTTCTTTCTTAACATTGACATTTAATGCTATAAATTTCCTTCTAAATACTGCTTTAGATGCTTCCTATAAATTTTGACATGTTGTGTTTTCATTTTCGTTATGTTCAAATACTTTATAATATTCATTTGACTTCTTTGGCATGTCAGTTATTTATAAGTGTGTTGTTTAATTTCTGACTATTTGAAATTATTACTATTATTACTGTAATTGATGTGTAATTTAATTCCCCTGGGGTTAGAAAAATCCTTTCCATGACTTGAACCCTTTCACAGTTATTGAAAATTATAACGTGTAATTCTATTTTCCTCCTACCTTTCCTATTATTTTATCATACATTTTACTTTTACGTATATTATAGATTCCCACAAAAAAATTATCATTATTTTTTACTTTAAAGAGTTAAATGTTTTTAAGCAAGTTTAAAGTGTGTGTGTTTGTGTGTATGTAACAGAAAGAGAGAGAAAGGCAGAGAAAGGGACAGAGAGAGAGAATGCGTTTGTATATAATAATATATAATTTGTTAAATGATTTTTACATTTGCCAACATATTTACTATTTCTGGTGCTCTTTATTCCTATGGGTAGATTGGGGCTTCCATCTGGTATCATTTCCTGCCAGCCTGAAGAATTTCCTTTAACATTCCTTCTATTTCAAGTCTACTGGCAACAAATTCTTGTAACTTTTGTTTGTAAGAAAATATATTTACTTTCCTACCATATTTGAATGATATTAACCTTGGTATAAAATTCTATGTTGACAGTTATTCCACACTTTAAAGATATCTTTCCAATATTGTATTGTTTCATTTCAATTGTTTCTTTTTTTTATTATGAAAATCAACTGTCGTTGTTATTGATCTCTTAGTTTAATGATTTAATGCATCTTTTTTCTCTAGCTGTCTTTAAGATTTTCCGTCTTAGGTTTTTTAGCAGTTTAATGTTTAAGTAAACTTTTATTTCTGTATTTATTCAAGTTGGAATTCACTGAGTTTTTTTGATAACAATTGGAGAAATTTTAGCTAATATTTCTTCAAAAATTCTTTTCTGTCCAATTTTCTATATCCTTTGTTTCTCAGAGTCCAGTTATATGTTTATCTGAGTACTTCATACTGTTCCTCAGATTATTGAGGCTCTGTTTGTTTTCTTCAGTCTTACTTTCTTCTTTGTGCATCTGTTTGGATAGTTTCTCTTGATCTGCCTTCAAGTTTATTGTTCCTGTCTTCTGTTGTGTCCGATCTGCTGCTAATCAGATGTAAATGTTTTTTTTTTTTTATTTCACATAATATACTTCCCTAAGATTCTCATTTAGTTTTTTCTTTACAGCTTCCAAATCTCTTTTGAAATTCCCCTTCTCTCCATTTTTTAAATCCATCTTTTCCTATAGAGTCTTTAATATGTCTCTTGTAACTAATGTCTTTACCTGTTAAGGGTAATATCATAAACATTTGTGGATTTCTTTCTATTACCTATTTTTCACTTAATTATGAGTCTCAATTTTTCCTTCTTTTTGTGTCATGTAATATTTGATTTTATGCTAGGCATTGCGTATTTAATAAACAAAGGCTAGAAGGGGCTTGGTCTTCTGGAGCTTAATTATTTTTTTACTTTTTTGAGCCCATGGCTCTTCAGTTATATAAAGAAAAGTAAGCTTTTTGTTAGTTTATCCAGTGATATATTGTTGTTTGGGCATGACTGAAAGTTTTGCACATTCTTCTTCATCCTTACCATTTATGGATCTCCAAAATAAATTCATTTTTGAGAACATTTTGAGATCTTTCCTGTTTCAAATTTTATCTGTCACACACATTAGGGACAAATGCCAGTGGTTAGAACTAGGCCAAATTGACTTATTTCTCTATTTAATTCATCAACTTTTAAATGAAGAAAAAGATAAATATGTTATCAATATACTGTTTGCACATCCACTGTTGAATGACTAGCTAAACATTTGAGAAAGAGAGAAACCTTGACAGCATGTTTACTGTTGTACCAAACTGCCTTGTTCTTGGCCTTCTCTCCAATATAAGGTGCTCCAACTCTGTGTAAAATCTTGTGAGTTGGTCAACTCATAAACTGATTTACATCTCTGAGAAATGACTCTTAAAAGCTCTTGGGTGAAGTAAAAAAAGGTGAGCCTACCTATTGCTCAGATTCTTTTCTCATTAACCAAGACTGATTGCCTATTTTGCCAGCCTATGATATCCTCACTGCAGTTGGCTTGCTTCCAGGTTTTATTTGGCCAATCTGCTTTTCTGATGGATAATATTTTAATTTTTAGTTTTAGTTTTAACTGCCTGCCCCATAGTTATTGGATCTACATATTTCCAGCCTCTCTGCCTGGATCTTGGCTTTGGACTGTCCAGATTTCAGTACTCGTACATGGTTTAGCCCAAACTGATGAAAAAAAAATTGCATCTTCAGACTGTATCTATATCCCTCTCCTTTCTAAACCTTGCTGACATTTTTTAGTCTATGACACCTACTTTACACTTACTGTCCAAGTTTTGATGATATTTTAAAAATAACTTACATGGGAAAGAATGCTTCCTGAAATAAATTTGCTTCAAATTTTACATTTATCTACAAGTCTTTCTACTGGTATTTTTTTACTTCAATCCATAAAATATAGAACTCACAAATGATGTTAAATAGAAAAAATCTTCCATGTAATTTATGCTTGTTTTTTATTTTTGATAGTACTAAATTTAATACCTGCTGGTTTATGGATAATACAGATGTTTCTTTGCTCTTTAGTTTCAAACTCTGCAAAAGACATTGTTTTTCTTTTTGATACCAATGTCACAAAATTGCACATATCGTACACCTTTGGAGAATGTAAGCATTTTACACCTTTGTCATTTTATATGGCAATAAAATACACACACACACAAACACAAACACGTGCATGAACACACCTACACATATGCTCTGGTTGTAAAATGAAAAGTCTTGTCAATTGATTCGGTGTTATTTTAACATGGTATTATCATGCACACAATGCTCCATAATTTTATTTTTTGTTAGTTTTTATTTAATTGGCTAGTTCTTAGTAAATTGTTCTAATTTACTTTTTAGTAGCCATTATTGCTATAGTATATGATCATGAAGAATTAGAATTCAATGCAAGAAGAAAGTTTACAATTTAAGAAAAAGAATAATATGGCCAAAGTTAAAATTATCTACCGAAAGAGCCTAGATATTTTGATATAGTTATAAAATCCACATTGCTGAGTCACTCTTGATATTTTTGGAATTTTATTTGTCTAATTGAATATATATACTAAGACACCAAGAATATCAGAACCACTGTTGATGTAAATCTACTGTGGTAAGATATATGTATAAAGATGAAGAAATCTTATGGAACATTTGTTGATATTACCTTCTTTTCACCATTATCATTTTTGCTCAGGTTTTGGTCATTACTAGTATTTTGTGCTACTATATTCATAGAAGTCTACAATCATCTATCTTAAAAAATTACTCTTTGGTTCTTCAAACAAGCAAACAAAAAGCCTCTTTGCCATAATTTCTTTTTTTTCTGAATTTTTAAAAATTTTTATGCTGAGCCTCTATTTACATGATGAAAAATACCTGATATTTTGTCCAAATACTGGTTATGTTTCAAAAACATCAGCCAATTGAATTGTTGGGCCTCGTGTCAGCTGAAACCACTGATTGATAAACTAAACAAATTGCTTTCAGTGGATTATTATTGCCTTACCAAGACTCACATCCTGATGATTTTCCCTTTCACAAGAAGAATTTCTTCATAGTGGATCTATTGTTATTATGTTCATACAGGACTCAAGTTAAATTATATGTAATATTTAAAAAAAAAAAAAAAGCAGTATCAAATATCATCTCCTTTCTGCCATGAGCCTGGGTTTTCATGAATGTGTTCAGTCTCATAACCATGGTTCTGCCAGGCTGAAGACTGTAGTAGGCATTATGGCCACAGATGCCAGGCTTCCTAAGAACAGTTTTCCAGTGCTGTTACAAAGCTTCTTCCTTCTGGATTCTTCAGGGAGCTGGGCTGGCAGCTGTGCATAGGCTTCGAGGTCCACCATTCAGTTAAACTGCTAATGCCAGGCTCCTGTTTTCCTGGCTCCCTTGAGCTCACTCGAAAAAACAAAATGGTATTCCCATATGTCCCTTACTGTTTTCTTGGCAAATGTCCCTGCCTCCCTTAATCGCCCAGATTTTAGTATGTGAGAGACAAACTTTCTTTGTGAAGCTTCCTTTCCTTAGAGGATGTAGATTAATAGTGTTGCTTCTAAAACAAACTGTCTTTTTTAGAAGGTCCTTTTTAAGGCCGAAGTAAACTGTTTGGGGGGGAATTTATTAGCATATCCCAAAATATCACCTATATTGGTGAACTGTGGTTAAAGGCAACACAAAAGACTGACATTACTAATGTGATGTCAAATACTGCAAATAGTTCTGATCTTCAAAAAAAATAAAATAAATAAACCAAAAGCAAAGAAGTTTCCTGAATAAACTGAATGCTTCAAAGGCCAGCGTAGCAGGGGCAGGGGTCTGGGGACCATGGTTTCAGGGGACATCTAAGTCAATTGGCATAATAAAATCCATTAAGAAAAACATTCTGCATCCCACTTTGAAGAGTGGCGTCTGGGGTCTAAATGCTAGCAAGCAGCTGTCTAAGATGAATCAATTGGTCTCAACCCACCTGGATAAAAGGAGAATGAAGAACACCAAGGACACAAGGTGATTACGAGCCCAAGAGACAGAAAAGGCCACGTGAACCAGGGACTACATCATCCTGAGACCAGAAGAACTAGATGGTGCCTGGCTACAACCAATGACTGCCCTGACAGGGAACACAACTGAGAACCCCTGAGGGAGCAGGAGAGCAGTGGGATGCAGACCCCAAATTCTCATAAGACCAGACTTAATAGTCTGACTGAGACTGGAAGGACCCCGGTGGTCATGGCCTCCAGACCTTCTGTTGGCCCAGGACAGGAACCACTCCCGAAGCCAACTCTTCAGACATGGATTGGACTGGACAGTGGGTTGGAGAGGGATGCTGGTAAGGAGTGAGCTTCTTGGATCAGGTGGACACTTGAGACTATGTTGGCATCTCCTGCCTGGAGGGGAGATGAGAGGGTGGAGGGGGTTAGAAGCTGGCGAAAGGGACATGAAAAGAGAGTGGAGGAAGAAAGCGGGCTGTCTCATTAGGGGGAGAGTAATTGGGAGTGTGTAGCAAGGTGTATATGGGTTTTGTGTGAAAGACTGACTTGATTTGTAAACTTTCACTTAAAGCACGATAAAAATTATTAAAAAAAAAAAAAAAAAAAAACAAACCTAAACCCGTTGCTGTGGAGTAGAACTGCCCCACAGAGTTTCCAAGGAGCACCTGGTGGATTTGAACTAGACAACCTTTTGGTTAGCAGCCATAGCTCTTAACCACTATCCTACCAGGGTTTCTAGCATTAGGAGAAGCCTATTTCCATTGGCTTAGTATTCAGATATTCTGCCATGTAGTTTTTTATCCTCTTGTTCCTTTTCAGTTCTTTCCTTGAAGGAAGAATCACAAAACTACATTTCAGATTATTTAATATGGAGTTAACAATAAAATGTTATAAAGTATTTCTTAAAGACTGGTGACACTGAGCAAAAGTGAATAAATCTGGAATTTGTCAGTGGTAGTTCCCTAAATTGATTTAATTTGATCCCTTCATTCTTTCTCACAGACTGACGTGCTAGGGCAAGCCACCTATCTGCAAACATTAGCAAACATAGTGTGTTTCTTTTTACTTCTAAATATGGTTTAATTCCAACAAGTGAAAGCTGGGAAAGGAAATATTCTGCTCTTACATTATTGTTGCCACTGTATAAATCATGTAGAACTATTTTTCAGCACAGAGATGAGTGAAGCTGAAGAGGAAGACAAGGACCTAAAGTTACTGTTGAATAGGAACTTTGCATGGGAGTTGGGATAAGATATGTTGAATAAATGAGAGAGCTGCCTCACATCCATAGTGGCTAGCTCAACAACACTGCTGTGACTGAGCCTTTCCTAGAAAGTGGAACTGAGCCAATTATTGGACAGGTTCTTATAAGGTAAATAGAAGTGAAAGGAGGCCAGGTAGAAGGAGAGAATATCTGTTTTGTTTTTTTGTTTGTTTTTTTCTGCTCCTGATAGCTAACTCCTCAAATCTATTACCAGAGAGTTATAGCAAAGGACAGCAGTCATCATCCAACTTTCATGTATGATCTTACCTGGCAATTTTAACATTCAGTGATATCAGCAAAGACGCTGTCAACAATGTCCACTGAGCAATTTTTGGTTTCTTTTGCGAAAATAGAATCTCATTGCACTGTACTAAGTTCCATCAACACCATTTTGGATGGGCAAGCAGAATCAAGTCAAGTTTAGCTGACCTCTCGTAGCTGCTCTGCAAGGCCCCAAAGAATTTTGATTGACTTTTTTGTCTCTGTCTAACTTTACCTGAATGGAAGGAGAAATAATACTTATATATGAAATGCTTAATATAACAAGATGAGCAGTGCTATTTATGTTTTAAAATCTGTTACGATAAGTATCATTGCCGACCAGAAACCAAAAACAAAAAGCTCTCACTAAAGATTTTCAAAATCCAGAGAGAACCCAATTACTTCAAGCAGTGACTTAAAAAAAAAAAAATTAGCATCACAAGAGAACATCACAATCTTCTATCCAATTAAATCTTTCAGAAGCATTTTATCTGTATTATGTTTCTGACTTCTTGACCTCTGTGCAATCTAATATAAAGGACCAGAAGTTTATTTCCATAAATTATTTTTTAAAACATGTTACACCAATGCTTTATTTTTTATTACTCTTGTGATCCACTACTAAGTAAAACACTGATACACATGGCAATTAGTTCATTGCAAAGCCTACTTCTTACGGGCAAACAGATTTGTTGGGAGAAAAAGTGTGTCATAGTAGCACAGTTGTGTAAGTTGCAGTTTCTGGCTGCTTTCAACACTTCTTCTACCAGAGCCAAATATCTTATGGAGACATATTTGATAAATATACTTAACACTGAATAATAAAGTAGATTAAAAGATGCCCAACTACCCTTCTTTAAAATAATTGATGTACATATAGGTAAAGGAATGTTTCTTAAAGTCATCTTCAAAATTGATAATATATCAGTATGAATCTGGGTAGCTGTGTTTTTTGTTTTTAATTCTAAATAAATATTTCAAGCAGATAAAATATTGCCTATGAATTTCCAATTCAGTAAATGTATTGAAAGTAACAATTCAACCATCACATGAAAAGACATACTGTAGAGCTTTTCCATGCTCTGCCTGGCTTTGATACATATTGTTTCACTGAGGATTAATACTTTAGTACATTTAGAACTACTTTAAGGGGTAATACTTAAGCATTGGTAAGCTCTATATTTGCAATGCACTAAAAAAGATATTTTAAAATCAGAGTCCCAATCAACTGGTCTGACAAGCTCAATTAATCTTTGGATAGTAGGTAGTCATATTATACATAGAACATTTTCTCAGAAGAATGAATTCTTTGGTATTTTTTCTTGTAACTTCCTAGAGTTACATTTTTTAAAATTAAAAAAAAAAATTCATATTTGATCAACTACTTCTAACAAAGAAATATAAACATCTCTTCTTGTTCTCAGTTTATAAATATAACAGATTTTTTGTTCTTTGCAGTACAATTATACTTTCATTCAGAATAAGTAGACCAAAATAAGTGAGTGTGAAACGGGACTACTGGATATTATAGGTAGTGTTAGTTTAAACCCTAGTTCATTCCTTAACATTTTTGAAAGTCTATAAATTAGCTTTGCTTTTCTGTTTTGGGTTCTGTATCTATTGACCTATTCTGGTACACAATTTCTTTTTGACTTTGTACATTATTCTTATCAATTGTGATTAGGACCTTTTTCCCCATAATTCCATAATTTCTGAAACCAGGGATGGTTTCCCTGGGGAAGTGATGCTAGAGCTGAAATGTGAAGATGAAGAGGTGATATCCAGGCAAAAGGAGGAGGTAGGCAAGTGGAAAATATTCCACAATGAACTAGGAGCATGTGCCAAGGTCTGCAGCTAGAGAAACCAAGGCAGGCACTGTAGGAACCAAAGGAGCCAGTATGGCTGGAGTGGCGAAAGCAAGGTAGAAGGTGGGACAAGATGAAACTGAAGAGTTGGGCTGAGGCCAGATATTGCAGCATGGGTAGTCTTAAATGCTTGTTCTTAGTTGTCAGGCTATCTGAGATGAAATCCTAGCACTGCCACTTACTAAGATGAAGTTTAAGCAAGTTCTTTAAACATTCTGTGCCTTAATTTCCTCATTTGTGAAATGGGTATAATGATATTATCTGCCTCAAAGATGTCATTAGAATTAAAAATATTCGATTTCGTCACATTTTATTTGCGTTATATTACATGTAACATGAATTCTGTTATGTTATCTACTTTAAATTATTCTATTTTCTAAGTGAAATAAGAAGCAAAGTCAGAAGCAAAGAGTAAAACATGAACAGGGGTTATTGGAGATTTGAAGAGAGAGAAGAGGGTAGAAATACTCATCTAAACAACTTGGAAAGTGAATTGATTAAGAAATATAGTAATGCTGGGCATCACAAGAACCTATTTGAGATTTCTAGGTCATGTGGTCATTGTGGCTTTTACATATGATTGGGTGCAGGAACAGAGAAAGTGGGAATTTTGCTTACTCAGGGTTGTAATTTTACCAGGGAAGTGTGCTGGAGGGAGAAAAGGGGAAGGTGACTCAAAGTATATGCAATGAAGGAGCTATGATAATGGACACTGGACTCTAAACTAGTTAAGAATGAAAGTGAAAAATGCTGCTGGGGGTCAATTATGGAAAGCAAAAATTAGGTAAGGTCAATGCATTGGAAACCCCAGTGCAGTTGAGAAATTAGGTGAAAAGACAGGATGATGAGAGAGTATGGTGTTTGACACTGAAATTATAGAGGGGCTGTTGTTATTGGTAATGAAAAGGTCTAGCGGTATGACCGTAAACAGAAGACACACATATTGATAATGAGCAGTCAGAGAACCAAGAAATCAGGCTATGGAATAGATTGTCTGTGGATGTTAAAATCACTAGGAAAAATTACAGGACGAGTGATGAAGAGAAAGAAAGTCAAAAGGCAAAATATTTCAAGAATTAATGTAGAGATAAATACATAGATGTGAGTGCTATTCATGAACAAAATTAACAAGAATTGATCATTAATTAAAATGACATGGAGGAAGTATGGAGAGGGAGCCATAAAGAACTACTCTTTGGTCCCTGACCTGAGTCACTGGATGAATCATGTTGTCACTGCTAAAATAGAGAAGGTTAGGAGAAGATCAGGAGTTTGATTTTGGACATACTGAATTTGAAGTGACTTTGCAATATTCAAGTGAAGATACTGAATAGGTGGGTGGATAATTTTGTCTGATGCTCAAAGGGGGGCTCATCCTGGAAATTAAAATTTGTGAATTATCTGATGATGGGTGCTAAATGAGTACATGAGAGTGGGTGACATCACGTACGAAGTAAGTGTGGAATGAGGAGAGAAGTTTAAGACTGGGCCTTGAGTAACTTCAGAATGTAATAATTAGTCTGAGAAGTATGAGCCTTCATGCCAGACTGAGTAGAAAGTGGAAAAAGAGCTAATAAGAAAACCGGAGTATGAAGTCACAGAAACCAGCGGAAGACAAAGCTTTTAAAAAAGAAGATGTAGCCAATAATGTGACAAGCTGATGAGGGTCCCAGTAGGCTGATAAAATAAAAATGCCATTGGATTTAGTGACATGGATGTTATTGGTGACCTTAGCAAGAGCTTCGTCAGTGAACTAATGGAGGTGGAAGATACATTAGAGAAAGTTGATGACTGAGGCAAAGAGGAAGAAAAGCAGAAAGCAAGATGGACAAACTTTTCAAGAATTTTGGCTGTTAAGAGGGTAAGAAAAGAAGCGTGGCAACTGGATGGATGGAGGGATGATAGATGGTATTGAAAACATATAAATGTACTCGCATATACATACATATATATGTGTGTGTGTATATCTATCTATATATATATAGATATATGTTGTTGTTAGGCTTCAACTTATAGTGACCCTTTGTATAACAGAACAAAATATTGCGTGGTCCTAGGCCATCGTCACAATCATTTGAGCCCATTGTTGAATCCAATGTGTCAGTCCATTTTGTTGAGGGTTTTCCTCTTTTTTTACTGACCCTCTACCAAATGAAATGTCCTTCTCCAGGTACGTCTCCCTCCTCATAACATGTCCAAAGTTAAACAGAATCTCACCATCCTCACTTCTAAGGATCATTCTGGCTATACTTCTTCCAAGACAAATTTGTTCATTCTTCTGGCAGTCTACGGTATGTTCAGTATTCTTCACCAACACCGTAATTGAAATGCATTAATTCTTCTTCGGTCTTCTTTCTTCATTGTCCAGCTTTCCCACGCATATGAGGCAGTTGAAAATACCATGGCTTGGGTTAGGTGCACCTTAGTTCTCAAAGTGACATCTTTGCTCTTTAACACTTCAAAGAGTTCTTTTGTAGCAGATTTGCCTGACACAATATGTCATTTGATTTCTTGACTGCTGCTTGCATGGGCGTTGATTGTGGATCCAAATAAGATGAAATCCTTGGCAACTTCAGTCTTTTCTGTTTATCATGATGTTGCTTATTGGTCCAGTTGTGAGGATTTTTGTTTTCTTTATGTTGAGGTGTAATCCATATATACAATGAAAAAGGATACAATTGGGAGGGAAATCTTAATATGAATTAATGTTATTATTTTAATATGTTAAAGTAAGTGATAGTTGAAAACAGGAGGGGATAGCATCCAACCCGTAGGTGGTGAGATAGATTTTTGGAAGACTGAAGGAGCCCTGGTGGTGCAGTGGTTAAAAGGATCTACTGCTAACTAAAGGGTCTGTAGTTCTAAACTAGCAGTAGCTACTCGGAACAAAGATGTGGCAGTCTGCTTCCATAAATATTTACAGCCTTGGAAACTCTATGAAGTTGCTATGAATCGGAATCAACTCAAAGGCAATGTTTTTTTTTTTTTTTTTTGGTAGCGCCTTCTCTACTGAAACAAGTTGAATAGGGAGCCAGGCTTCCTTAGGAGTCAGTCTCAGACATCTTATTTTTTTTTCTCTCTGTGTGATCTAATCCTTTTTTTTTTTTTACAAAAGAGTGTTGTGAGGGGTGAGTACTAAAGGATTTGTGCTCTCAAACCAGCAGTGAGAAACAAGGAGCACACCAACTCCATCTTCTGATGCTGGCAGGTTTGTGAGGTGTGAGAGAGGAAACAGCTACCACTTGAGTGGAGTGTGGGAGAAGCAGTCTTGCCAGGTTTGGCTAAGGGAAGTGGGGCACTCAGAAAGGAAGTGGGAAGTATAGGAGAGTTTGAGGTCCCTGAGGGCACAGTGAAGGCTTGGGTGAATTGTTATGACTGAGAAAAGATTTGTTGACATAGTCAAGAAGATAATTTTCAGTCTTAGATCATGCAGCTTCAGAATTTAGCTGAGTGATGGAGGTAAGTAGATATTGCAGATTATAAAGTGAAAGGAAGATTGAGGAATTTGACTATAAAGGAAGATAGAATTCAGATTCCATTTGGCTTTCTTTGGCCTGTACATTCTAGCGTCTTGCCTGTGTGATGTCATTTCCACTTTGTTCCTTAAAGTGAACTCAAGTCAGATTGACTTCTGTACATAATCCATTTTTAAAATCCTTTCTTCTGAGCCATTGTTCTTACTGTTTTTCCAGTCCAGCCCCAAAACCAAAACTGTTGCCGTTCAGTCGATAGGGACTCATAGTGACCCTACAGGGCAGAGTAGAACTTTGGCATAGGGTTTCCAGGGAGCAGGTGGTGGATTCAAACTGCTGACCTTTTGGTTAACAGCTGAGCTGGAGCTCTTAACCACTGCGACACCAGAGCTCTGTACCTTTAAATCTTATTTTTACCTATATGAATATAACTCTTCATGTAAGACTCAATTAACATCTACTCTCAAGTTTCTCTTTCCCTTGTAATATTTTTCTCACTGTAAAATAATTCATGTTTCTTGTAAAACCAATTTGAAAAATATCGGAACTTAAAATTCAAAATAACCCATAATACCATCACACAAATACATACTGTGTATATTATTTTCATCACTAATACTTTTAAAATTGTTATAAATTTTTTCCACCTCACTAATCTTCGTAACAAAATTTTAATGACTGAATAGTATTCTATGACATAGATGTACCATGATTCGTTTCCGCATTCTCCTAATATTAGCTAATTTAGATAATTCCTATTTTATCCTATTGTATATAAAACAGATTACCTATTACATAAATTCTTGTCTACATAGTAAGTAACACATTTAGGGCAAAAATCCTTTAAGTTGAATTAGGAATTAAAAGGATATGAATGTTAAAGTATCTGGACATATAGAGGCAGGTTAATTTCCATGAAGTTATAATAAATTATCCTCCTACAACAGCATTTTAGAGTGTGTAAAGCATTACACAGATGTTCAATAATTACCACATTCTTTGGATCACCTTTCTTTGGAGTGGGCACAAATACGGATCTCTTCCAGTTGGCCAGGTAGCTGTCATCCAAATTTCTTAGAATAGATAAGTAACCGTCTCCAGAGCTGCATCCATTTGTGGAAACATCTCAGTTGATATTCTGTCAGTTCCTAGAACCTTTTTTTTTTCTTCCACAAATGCCTTCTGTGCAGCTTGGACTTCTTCCTTCAGTACCACGGGTTCTTGATCATATGGTACGTCCTGAAATGGCTGAACTTCAACAAATTCCTTTTGGTACAGTGACTCTGTGTATTTCATCTTCTTTTGATGCTTCCTGTGTCATTCAATATTTTGCCTATAGAAACCTTAAATATTGCAACTCGAGGCTGGAATTTTTTCTTCAGTTCCTTCATCTTGTGAATTGCAGAGCATGTTCTTCCCTTTTGGTTTTCCAACTCCAGGTCTTTGCACATTTCATTATTATACTTTGTCTTCTCAAGTTTTTCTTTGAAAACTTCTATTCAGCTATTTTACTGCATCATCTCTTCCATTTGCTTTAGCTGCTCTACGTTCAAGAGCAAGTTTCAGAGTCTCTTCTGATATTCATTTTGATCTTTTCTTTTTTTCATTTCTTTTTAATGACCTTTTGCTTTCTTCATATATGATGTCCTTGATATCATCCCACAACTCATCTGGTCTTTAGTCATTAATGTTCAATGCATCAAATTTATTGTTGAGAGGCTCTAAATTCAGGTGGGATATACTCAAAGTCATATTTTGGCTCTTGTGGACTTGCTTTAATTTTCTTTAGCTTCACCTTGAACTTACATATGAGCAATTGATGGTCTGTTCCTCATTCGTCCCTTGGCCTTGTTCTGACTGATGAGATTGAGCTCCTTTATCATCTCTTTCCACAACTGTAGTCAGTTGATTCCTGCGTATTCCATCTGGTGAGGTCCACATGTGTAATCGCCATTTATGTCATTGAAAAAAGGTTTTTTCAATGAATAAGTCCTTGATCTTGCAAAATTCTATCATGCTATATCCATGGTCCCTTCTATCACCAAAGTCCATATTTTCCAACTACCAATCTTTCTTTGTTTCCAACTTTCGAATTCCAAACATCAATAATTACCAAGGCAGCTTGATTGTGTGTTTGATGAAATTCAGACTGCAGGAATTGGTAAAAATCTTGAATTTCTTCATCTTTGGCACTAGTGATTGGTGCATAAATAATAGTCATATTAACTGGTCTTCTTGGTAAGTGTGTGGATATTGTGCTACTACCACTGACAGTGTTTTACTTGAGGATTGATTCTGAAATGTTCTTTTTAATGATGAGTGCGATGACATTCCTCTTCATTAATATCGCATGTAAGTAAAATTGTCCTGAAGATAATTCAAAAGTGGGTACAGCAGTATGTCTATAGGTAACTGCCAGAAATTCAAACCGTGTTCAGAATAGGATGTGGAACAAGGAGTATCATAGCTGAGGTCAGATAGATCTTGGCTGGAAGCAGAGAGTACCAGAAAGGTATTTACCTGTGTTTAATTGACTATGCAAAGGCATTCAACTGTGTGGATCATAACAAATTATGGATAACATCTCGAAGAATGGAAATTTCAGAACACTTAATTGTGCTCATGAGGAACCTATAATAGAACAAGAGGCAGTTGTTTGAACAGAACAAGGGGGTACTGTGTGGTTTAGAATCAGGAAAGGTATGCATCAGGGTTGTATCCTTTCATCATACTTATTCAATCTGTATGCTGAACAAAGAATCCAAGAAGCTGGACTATGTGAGAAGAATGTGGCATCAGGAATGGAGGAAGACTCAGTAACAACCTGTGTTATGCAGATGACACAACCTTGCTTGCTGAAGGTGCAGAGGACTTGAAGCACTTACTGTTGAAGATACAAGACCACAGCCTTCAGTATGGATTATACCTCAGTATAAAGAAAACAAAAATACAACTGGACCAATAAGCAACATCACGACAAATGGAGAAAAGATTGAAGTTGTCAAGGATTTCATTTTACTTGGATCCACAATCAACACCCGTAGAAGCAGCTGTCAAGAAATCAAACTAAGTATTGCATTGGGCAAATCTGCTACAAAAGACCTCTTTAAAGTGTTAAAGAACAAAGATGTAACTTTGAGGACTAAGGTGCACCTGTCCAAGCTGTGGTATTTTCATTTGCCTCATATACATGGGAAAGCTGGACAATGAAGAAAGAAGACCGAAGAAGAATTAATGCATTTCAATTTCGGTGTTGGTGAAGAATACTGAACATACCGTGGACTGCCAGAAGAATGAACAAATTTGTCTTGGAAGAAGTATAGCCAGAATGCTCCTTAGAAGTGAGGATGGTGGGTTTAACTTGGGACATGTTATCAGGAAGGACCAATCCCTGGAGAAGGACAGCATGCTTTATAAGAGGGTCAGTGAAGGAGAAGAAGATCCTCAATGAGATGGATTGACACAGTGGCTACAAACTCTTGTGAGGACGGCACAGGACTAGGCAGTGTTTCATTCTGTTGTACATAGGGTTGATGTGAGTTGGAACTGACTGGAGGACACCGAACAACAACAACAAAAAAGGCGTTATTTCATTAGCAACATAGAATATTTTTTAAAATTCCAATTTTCCTGAAAAATGGCTTCTTGTTGGGGTTTTTAATCTGCATTTATTTGACTACTAATTAAGTTGGATTTTTAAAATAGTCCCTGAATTTATTTCTTCATGTTGTTTAGTTATGACTTTTGCTCATAAAAATAATAATTTTTATGTGATATATAAAAGTTGTTGAGTAAGTTCTTTACATGTTAATTATATTGCTCCTTGGTATATTGTTGTTATTTTCACCCTAACTATGGTTTTCCCAATGAAATATTTTGTACCTAGAATAATCTTTACTGATCTTGCCATTCTCAGAAGTCTTACAGCATTTATAGCCTTACTCTATATCCTTAATATTTCAGTCTCTGTTACCCTGTGTTGTTCATTAATAGTTTCTTTCATATGAATCATTGATCTCCAGAGATAGTATCTTACCAACAGGAACAAGAGAATATGTTTATCACCATCCCTAGATTTGTAATTGATATCGCAATATTTAGCTTCTAATTTGCTTCTGAGATTGTCTCTATGCATATGCTCATCAAAAAAATAGTGAATTAACTCATCTTGTGTCATTACCATAATGTACTGGAAAAATGCATATGTGTTTAAAGCCTTTGGGAATAGAATATTTTTCTGGATGTTATACTTGCAGTGAAATATTTTGAAAAAAATTCCTAGAGCATACTAAAATTATTTCATGGGTTTTAAGATTGTGTACTAAAGAAACATTCTCTTTTGAGCATGTTATTCGAATTAGAGTTAAGCAAAAGGTGATTACCATCTGATAACCACCTTTGGTGTGAACCATCTGATAAATGATTAATTCCATGTCAAACAATCCTGCTATTCTGAGCATGATGCCTTTGAGAGGATTTATAGTTCCCTGCCTTCATGCTGGAGTTGCTTCAGCTTTCCATGATACATTCCAACTAATCTGGAGGTTAAGACATTTCTTGATCATGGATAGATATGATTGCTACTCAGCCCTGGAATTCTTTATAAAATTCCAGAACGTGGGCTAGAAATTGACTTAGGGAATCCAATAAAGTTGCAAGCCTTGGCAGTCATCCAAGCTGAATTTATAGACTGGAAGAAATATGGGCTTTCCATTGTTCTCTTTTCACCTTTCTGGGGTTTCTTTTTTGTATATGTGAGTGTGCGAGTGTAAATTTATCATTTTGCTGACATTGGAGTGGAAATAACCATTGAAGGGATTCAGCTAAAGAATTTTTACTTTGGATCTTCCCTGGTCTCTCCAAACTTTGACCCCAACCTGCACCAAGAGTGGATTTCTTCTCTCTCTGTAGGATGTTGATGTCATAAAATAAGAGTTTGTTCTTGAAAATGAATCATGTTAGTACAACAGCTGACATGCACATTTGCCAGCTAGGTACAGCTCCCAAATCTCTGTTCTTCCCCTGGCTTTGTGAGAGCCTTCTTTTTGAGACAGGATCTGAGAAAATGTAATCATATGTATTGTTTCTGTTCATTCTATGAAATAGTAATAAGGGCAAGAAAACAGGCTCAACCGCCTCTAATGGTCTTCAGGATGTTTTGTGTGTGCCTGCTGCTCTGTAGTAACAGAGATCCATGCACTCCCCAAATATCTGATCACTGAAAACCTATCTTGTTCTTACAGAATGGATTTGCTGTTGTGAGGCCCCCAGGCCATCATGCTGAAGAATCCACAGCCATGTAAGTACCAGGGACTGTTGCCCATCTCCAAGCGCCACGGTTCCTAGCGGTCACCTGCCCTGTGCATGTCTCTGAAGCCTCTAATTGTTAGCAGATGGACTGAAAAATCTTGCGAGGTACTCCCAGAAGCAGATTTATGGCTTCAGAGATCATATAGCATTTTAAAAAATGCTCTGAACATTATTTATAATGGTTTTCCTGGCTGATTTGCTTTCTTATTTCTCTGTTCTTCTCTATTCCGCAGGGGGTTCTGCTTTTTTAATTCAGTTGCAATTACCGCCAAATACTTGAGAGACCAACTAAATATAAGCAAGATATTGATTGTAGATCTGGTATGTATTCCTGGCCAGAGCTGCATTTTCAGTGACTCTAGATAAAAGGAGTAAATTTGTATTTCTCTGTCCGGCTGTCTTGCTTTTAGCACTTGCAAACAACTGAAGGGTGTGTTTCCTTTGAATGTGGAAACTCATTAAATTCAGGATTGCAGTTCTGAAACCATAAACATTCACATTTCACTTTCATGGTGTTAACTGCAATTTAATGAGAAGAAGGCGCAGATCAGGGCAACTTTTATGATCCTTAAATGAATTGATACTTCCACAGTTAAAATAACCCAACAGAACCTGAATTTACTTTTCCCTACAGAATATGAACTTTAAATAGTCAGATGTGCTGGAAAGAATGCTGTTGCTTTGGTTACCAAATTGGCCACTTCCCCCGGTTAGCAATCATGTTGCTTGTTGTGCAACAGTGGTATTATTAAAACAAGTCAGCATCTCATTCTTTCTGAAAAGATCTCAGATCCTGGATGCCAGTTTGGGACGACTCCCTGCAGGAACCCTGAGTGATTAAAAGTCAGCGGCATTAGATTAGTATTGCATTTTAACATGATACTTCTTACACAATAGTTATAATTTGTTTAACAAATGGCTTGTTTAAATGCAGATGACACTTGGCATGTTGTCTATAGTATATTCATGAATAATGAGCTGGAGATCTGCCCCATACAAAAAGGACCAGCCTAGGAAAGGGCGAAAGAGAAATGAATGGTGATTTATGAGCCCCGCTTTCGGTTTGCCTCCAGTTCACAAGGAGGTGTAATAGGTTGTCTGACAAAGCATAGACAGGAAATGAACCCTGGCATCCAAACCGAACCTGCTACATCTGCACTTAATTAATTTTTGCAGGTGATAAAAGATTTAAAGGCAAAATATGTTAAAGGCTTCTTTTCTTTTTGAAGGGCAAGGCTTAATAGTCTAAATCTTGTTCGTATCTGCACTCATAATTAAATCTTATCGGGAAGTCGTGGCCTCGCCATCCAGCCCTCTGATTCCGTTAAGAAGGCACACCAAAGGCTTGAGAGCAGAGCCATCTGAAGAAATACTTGGTTGAGTTAAAATGAAGATAAAAGGAATGAAAAATTGATAACTGTTTCTAGGGCTTGATTGGAATGGGTATTATTCACACCCTGTATTATAGCTTTCCTGTAAGCAGCTTGGTGTGGACAATACTGAAGCCCTTTTTTCTGTGTGTATTTCCCAAACACGCTTAAGTTTCACGTGCAGGTCATAGTTCACCATTAAGGAAAAATGTCGAAGGCTAGATGTACTACAGGAGCGAGGTCTTAAAATTTTACAGAAATGAGGGCTTCGCTACCTATTTTCCCATGTACATAGAAAATGACATTTTAAATAACTCATAATTACTGTTTTGGGTGATTTGTAAGATATTGAATTATTTTAAAAATATGATTTGACTAGCCTTCTTAGTATGTTCCTAATTCTACCATGGAAAAATAAGCCAAAAATTTGAAGAAAGGGTAGCAGTTGAAGATGAGGATTATAGGAAAATTTTTTTCTAAGTTTCTAATTTTGTCAAAATTATGTGGGAAGGGAATTGATAAATGGTGCGCATCCTATTCTTAAGAATCTTTTAGCATTTACTTTCTGAGGAAGCCCTTCTAACTACCAATTTATGGTTCTATAAAGATAATCAGTAACTGTGAAGAGTCCTTTGAAAACACATGTGTGATATCCAGATGCCAAAGTAATAAATTGTACAATGGACTTGAAAGCTAAAATGCCTAGCTGTGGTACATGGACCCTTTGTACCTCGGAGGATCTGTGTGTAAAGTTTTGTTTTTGTACATTAATATTAGAAATAATAGATTGCTGGGGATAATTTGATAAAAAAAAGATGATTTATAAAATAAGTTAGTTGGTAGCTCTGAGGAGGCTCCTGCAAGCTTACTGGCCTTTGATTATGAATTTATTCCATTATCCAATCTTAAAGGATATTTATTTCCCAGCAGGCTGTAGCAGACGAGAAGTTTTAGTTTCAAATTCTCTAAATATATGAAGCTCTATCCAAAGGGTTGCCTCTGAGATCACCACCAGCTCACATATACTTACTTACAAGTCTTCCAAATTCTGCAGCTGCAGCGCTACTTTGAGGAAATTCCCCTGTTTCTTCCAGCTGCCGAGAAGGAAGTTTTAAAGTGCCACGTGGCGCTGAGACATCCGTTCTCCCTGGCTGACAGGTCTATTCTGTAAGTTAGCAAAGGAGAAGAGGCAAAGGCTCTTCAATGGCTGAAGAGGTTCATTGATGTATATCTGATGTCGTTAATGTTAGCTAGTGGATGTGAATTAGCTCCACGAATTCTTAGGCTGAAAGTGAATCTACTCCATTGTCCAGCAGCTAGTTTCAGTATTTTTATATGCCTGGTAAGTAGAGAAGGCCCTAGGGGGTGCAAACCATGTGCGCTGAACTGCTAACCGAGAAGTTGGCAGTTCAGATCCACCCAGCAGTGCCATGGTAGAAAGGCCTGAAGATCAACTTCTGTAAAGATTACAGCCAAGAAAACCCTAGGGAGCTCAGTTCTACTCTGTAACACAAGGGGTCACCATGAGTCAGGACTGACTCCATGGCAACAGCTTTAAGATTACTTAGTAAGTAGGGGAATAGAGTTCTGATTCACCTCCTAATTGGGGCAACAGCCAAATGGGAAGGAGTTGAGTATTTTCGACAGGAATGATTCTGTTTGATCTGTGGAGGTTATTCATTCCAGTTTTCTTTCTGGGGAGATTCCAGAGACATTCAGAGTGGTGAGGAGAGGGAGCAGGCACAGCAACTTGCTTCTCAACTGGTAGGAGACCAGCTGTTGTGTTCAGAGCATTACCCTGTCTTAGAAGTAGGATTCACTTGCATGACTCAGGTAGCTTTTGTGGCATGTGATTTTTTTCCATATTAGGAGTTTCATAGAAAAGAAAAATCACTTCAAATGTCCTTAGATTTTGACAATTCCATTTTTGGTCAGGTACAGTTAGAACTTTGTCACATATTCTTTTACCAAATATTTATGAGTGATGACCTTAACTAGTAGTGTGACTTATTTGAAGATATTTTAATATAATAAAGGATAATATATTGGCTCTAAACCCTTGTAGAAAATCTATTTTTGTAGAATTGTTTTAACCAGTAAAGTACTGAAATAATTCTTCAGCACTTCCTAGCATCTTAGATACAAGGTCTACTTGGGGAATTTTAATGATTCAGTTTATTTAATTTCCACAGTAATTTTTCACAAACTTTTTCCTGTGTTAGTTTAGTATGATTTCTCATGGATGCTAGTGTTTTATTGCTATGGAGAAACAATACTCAAAGCATACCTGAGCAGGCAGTACTTAGTATGAATATTTGAGAGCAAAGAAAGCTGAAATAAAAAATTTTCAAGGTTCTTGCCCAAAATGAAAAGCATACTAGGACTTACCTTTATCTCTAAATATTTCATGAATGTAAGTACAGGATCAAGGATTGCCCAGTATTAGAATGGATTTGTGCATTTTAATAAATAATGTTGGTTGGAAACATTGTTATGGAAAAGAGTGTATTTCTTATTCAGAAATTTATGCACTAAGGATTTTATTTATAAGCTAAATTAGCATCTTTTATTTAACATTCTTAAATAATTTTTTTTTACCAAGTCCCAAAAGAAACAAAAGCAAACTGGGCAGTGTTGTTCTGCTTTAGAAAGTGTGGATGCATTTATGCCCAGAGCACAATTTTTCTTACGATCTGGACTAAGAATTTTATTGTAGAGCGGAAAGGCAAACATCCCTTCACTGTTGCTTTTCCAAGTATTTTGTTGTCTTTGTTGTTCCTCCTTTAGGTATCCAGTAGCAACCTCAAAAGACATTGTGGCTTAAACCGTTTCAGTTTAGTTCACTTAAAGGAAAATCATTTTGCTCTATCTTTCTTCATTCAGAAATTATGGAATTAGGTATTTTCAGTTAGCTATTTTTTTCTGATATGTATGCCTTTATCTGGAACAAGTTTATAGAATAATGCATATCTGTCCCACATTTTATGTTTCCCTGACTAATTTTGGATATGTATACTATGCAGAAAAGGCGGAGAGGGTTAGTGTATTTCTGCACTGTGGAAAAGCAAGCTCAGTGCAGGCTTTTAGAACTCACCAAAAGGAGGCTTTGGTAGTGTCTAGTGCAAGAATTCTGGGCTGGAGGTTGGAGACAAATTGAATAAACCTCAGCAAGGAACAATAATGATCCCCAATCTCACCTCACAGATTTTCTAAGAGGATGACAGAGAAAACGAATTTAAGTGCAAGTTAACATTGTAATGGTTAAGAGCTTGGCCTTTGGAGTAAGAAGTGAATTCAAGACCCAGCCTTGCAACTTACTCACTGTATAGTCTTAGTAAGTTGCCTAAACTCTCTGAGCCTCAGTTTACTTATCTCTTAAGTTAGAGGTAATAGCACATCCTTAATAAAATGATTAAATAATCCATGCAAGGTGTTTAATATAGTGCCTGACTTATACATGAGAGGAATTGTTGTTGAAATTAGTGTGATTCTTACTGATATAAAATAATGAAAATACAACATAAACAGAGTTATAGGTTATCAACTTTTTTTTAAATAACAGAATGAGAAACTACATATGAGCTAAAGATACAACACTATTATATAGGTTATTCACTTTAAAGAGTGGTCCATTTTACTTTTGCTCCAAATATAGGAAGTATATTAATTTATGTTCTTAACACCTGAGGTCTTTCAGTGAAGACATTTGTAAAAATGCTGTTTTCTTTTTCACAGTATACCTAGGCTTCCCCATTTCTCATGTCAATTCCTACCTATGTCTATTTCATAAAACAATAAGAAAAAAAGGACTGCAAAGTTATGAATCATCAATCATTATATATATAAATGTCCAAAAAGGTTTTTTTTTCTTTTATTTTTGTCTATCCATTTTAATGGCACAGGTTTCTTTTTTTTTTTTTTTTGAGTGGGAGAGAGGAGTGGTGTGAGTAAAGAAGAAAGGACAGGAAAGAGGCTGGGAAGAGAGCCATGATATAATATTAAAATGAGCGGATTGGACAAGATTGCATAAAGCCCCATGCCATCTTTCTTTGGCCCGACTGATTTAATAGCTAATGAGCTCATGCTCCCGTGTCTTCTACTCTTGCCATCATGATTTTACCAAAATGAAATATGAAGTCCTTTTTGCATCTGGCATTCTCTTTTGAAGTGATTCTAACTGCTGAGGGATTGCTAACTGAACTGACTGCCTCAAGAAAGCCAATTTACTCAGCTGGTTGCAAAGCCTTTGACCTCAATGGTGGGACTTGGCAAATCAATGCATACACGTTTGTTTAGTGTTCTGTCAAGAATTGCGAAAATGCTCTCTAAGCCATAGATCCTTCTGCAAAATACTAGTTTCTAGTTTAAACATTAGTCTTCCTTCAGAGGCCAATGAGGCTAGTTAATTAAGCCTGAGGGGTTATGAACTGTTGGCAGTTAATAAGTCATAAAATTCCTCCATAAAACAGGATGCGAGATTCCATCACTGAAGCAAAGAGTACAAAGAGCCGGTGTATAAATATCTAATTGTACCAAAGGACTGGGCTTTCTCAATGACTGCTCATCTGGAGTCTCCAGGGCATGCTCTCTGTGGTTTCCTGATTTTTTAGAAGCCAGTTTAAAAAATGAGTGCATTAAAGGGTAATTTGCCTGAAAGTTCAGGAAGTAAAGGGGGTGGTGTAGAAGAAGGCAGAAAGGGAGAAAGAAAAAGAGGGACATAGTGAGAAGACAAATTGAGAAGGAGGGTGGGGTAGAAAGACAGGGAACTAGAAATCAGAAAGGTTGTCTCCACATGGACTTATACATGACTATATTTGTCATCTGTTTTCTTTTCCCTGTAGGATGTTCACCATGGAAACGGTACACAGCAGGCCTTTTATGCTGACCCCAGCATCCTGTATATTTCACTCCATCGCTATGATGAAGGGAACTTTTTCCCTGGCAGTGGAGCCCCAAATGAGGTTCGGTTTATTTCTTTAGAGCCCCACTTTTATTTGCATCTTTCAGGTAATTGCATTGCATGATTACCCCTAATTTTCTTGTCCTTTGCTGGTGTTTTAAATTACACGAGATTACTGAACTGTCCCCTGGGACCAAGAACCAGTGCAGAACAAGTGCATAACCCAGAGCCCTGGTTGTCAGGCAAGGTTGGGCTGATTTGACATGTTGTTTGATGTTTCTTTCAAGAGCTCACATGTGTTTGTTTCCGTCTCTTCTTGCTTTCTTCCCTTTGCCCGCTTCTCTACCCATGGTGGTGTGTTTTCCTCTTCCCAGGTTGGAAGTGGCCTTGGAGAAGGATACAATATAAATATTGCCTGGACAGGTGGCCTCGATCCCCCCATGGGAGACATTGAGTACTTTGAAGCATTCAGGTTGGTAGTCCTCTTTCTCTCTGAAAGTGGCAAATTGGAAAACATGTACATTGAAGCCACGCCAAATCTAAAAGTGAAAGACAAATTTCTCACTAAGGAAAAGTAGCAAAAAAGAGCTGGTATATCATAGCTTCAAACAAATGTTTGATTTTGATGACTATTGCTGCATAGACACAAAAGAAATATGTGTAGAAAGAAAACAGGTCTATCAAGACCTAGTTTTAGTTACTCAGACATATTGGCCAATGGCCCTCACACACTCTGTACCTTCCTTCTTGGAAACATTTTATTATTAAATAGCTCTGGAAAATTCTGCCTGTATAACATATCACATGATTTACAGTGGACATCAGCCTACTAAATGCTCCAAGAAGTACTTCACTACCTATTTAACTATGTTGAACAGGCATTTTGCAAACATAGAATTCTTTTTGCACGTAGCACTCCTTTGCATTCTTAACTCTGAGGAGCTAACTCACTTTAAGGAACGTTGGCCCAGGCAATCTCATTTGATGGTAGAGTAAATGACTTTTGTATATTTTTCCTCTCTCACTAAAACATCAACTAATTAATTGGGTGTTTTCTGTTCTCTGCAAAACGTAGGCCATAAACGCAATGTATATTTTTATATATACACTGCATTCTGCTGTTTTGCTAAGCAAAGAACATTCAAAATTAATTTAAGCAAGAAATACAGCAAATTCAAAGCTTTCTTTTTTGGAGATGAAGTTTTTTTTTAAAGGACATTCCTTTTCAGAATTAAAAAAAAATAGTGCTAGGAAAGGCCTTTGTTTTAAAGAGTATCAGATTGTGTCAATATGCATCTCAGTTGCAAGGTTTTGGAAGGAGATTTTAACCTATTGGAAATGCATCATTTTTTGAATATTTTGTTTAATTGAAAGAAAAAGCAAATAACTACATGATAAGAAATTTTAGAAATATTCATAGTTTTAGAATTTACTATTTATACATTCCAAAGGGAAAAAAATCCGATTGCTAATGTGTTGTGCATAGTTAATTTTCTCATTGGATTGTCATTTTCATTTTTCATTAGAGACAAGGCCCTGGATCACTGGTATAAAATAGTTCTATTTTCAAAAAAATACATTTAGAAGAAATATATTTGACTTGGAATTCCTAGATACCAAAGATAATTCTACCCACATTCCAGATTTGTACTTTGGAAAAAAAAAAATACGTATACACATATGTATCTACAAGATTCATAGAAAAAAATAGCTGAAATAAGTTTATTTACTGTAAGGCTTGGGTTTCTATGAAGATATTTTGGAACAATTAGCAGTAAAACTTCAACCAAAAAAATTATATTAAGAAACCATAGGGTTTCAATTTTATGAGTTCAGTTTGCCTATATTTGAAAATTAACAGATTTTTTTTTAATTAACTGTTAAAGAAAACTCTAATGGGATAATAGACCTTAGCATTATGTCAGGTGTAAAATTTTGTGCTTTCCAAGTTAAGCAGGTAACTTGTATAACACACAAGTTAACTTTCTGACTCTACCATAGCAAAATGTTATATCCATTGATCTTCAATGACGAATTCTTGGATTTTTTTTGTAATGCTTTAATATTATTTGTAGTACTATAGCGTTACATAAAAATGGATCATGTAGGCACAGCAGGGAAGCACAGCTTTTTTTTTAAGAGACCCTTTTTTTTTCCTAAGAAACCCTTTTTTCACAACTATTTTCATTAAATACTGTAAAAACAGGTATCGAGTGCACCTACAGGTCATGATTTTGTGATTGAAGTGGTATGAATCAAGTGTTCATCAAAGTGGCTGAGTGTCCTCAAAAACTGTACCTTCTCTTTGCCTTGAATGTGGACTCCTTACATTAGCAAACTTTTCTAAACTTCCTAGTGCAGTCACCATACCACACCTACCATGTTTAGAAGAGGAGTGTCATTATTTCACTAGGCTGTAGAAATTTAATTGTGGCTTTAGCATTTGTAGTTATAAAAACACCAGATTTAAATGATAGTAATCCTGTTAATTTTGAATTATACCATGTTTGCTATTCAACACGTATGGCTCAAAGAAGTACTTGTGAATTTGTTATGGACAAATGAAGTCAGTCAGCCATTCATTCAAAAAACATTTATTGAGCACTTATTATATGCCAGGCACTTGGAATTCAAAGCTGTCTTTGCTCTCAGGGGTGATAATAGAAGTGATGATTAATGTTCTAGAGAACAAATGTGCTTTGAGATCAAGAAAGGCTTCACCAAGTGCTGTTCAACCTGTGCTTTCAAGGATGAGCAGGATTTTTCATGGGAAAAAAGGAATTGAAGTATGGGAAAAATCATTCTAGGTAGAAGAAATAGCCTGAAAAAAGCATGGAGTCATGAAACAATTTTGCTCTGTTAGCACAAGGGCATGAATGTGGATCATACTTCACAAAATTTTTGCAGGCAAATAACTGTCCATGTAAACATAGAAGTGCCTCTGTATGTTGGGGCTTTAATGAGCTAGCCTTTCAAATAATTTCTGATATAGTAATATTTTAGAAGAATATCTTCCTTAATATAGCCTTTGTTCTCCAATGTCGACATGAATAGATCTTTTTGGTATCTGCGTGTGGGTGTAGGAAATGGAGAAGGGGGAAAAAGTGAAGCTGTCTTCTCGTTTTTTTTTTTTTTTTTTCTTAATTTTTCATTGTTTCTGAACTGTAATAAGTATTTTTGAAGGGAAAGTCTCTCTCTGAAGGTATAAATATAGTGGCATATAAGCATGGCTACTTATTTTACCAGTGAAAATTTGTCCTACGTGCTGCCCTTCTGGCTTTTATTAGGTGGTTTTTTCCTGTGGCAGAAAAAAAACCATAGGCAATGAAAATACTTTTTAAGTTTGTTGTAAGATTACCATAAACTTTGAAAATACAATGTTGTTGATGTTGTTAGGTGCCATCGACTAGGTTTTGACTCACAGTGACTCATAGCAGTTCCGACTCATGTACGGCAGAACTAAACACTGCCCTGTCCTGCGCCATCCTCACAATTGTTGATAGGCTTGAGTCCATTGTTGCAGCCACTATGTCAATCCATCTCACGGACTGTCTTCCTCTTTTTCACTGACCTTCTACTTTACCAAGCATGATGTCCTTCTCCAGGGACTGGTTCTTCCTGATAACATGTCCAAAGTACATGAGATGAAGTCTTGCCATTCTTACTTCTAAGAAGCATTCTGGCTGTACTTCTTCCAAGACAGATTTGTTCATTCTTCTGGCAGTCCATGGACATTCAGTATTCTTCGCCAACACCATAATTCAAAGGCATAAATTCTTCTTAGGTCTTCTTTATTCATTATTCAGCTTTCTCATGCATATGAGGCTGTTGAAAACACCATGGCTTGGGTCGGGTGCATCATTGCCCTTAAAGTGACATATTTGCTTTTCAATATTTTAAAGAGATCTTTTGCAGCGGATTTGCCCAAAGCAATACATCTTTTGATTTCTTGACTGCTGCTTCCGTGGGTGTTGATTGTGGATCCAAGTAAAATGAAATCCTTGACAACCACAATCATTTCTCTGTTTATCATGATGTTGCTTATTGGTCCAGTTGTGAGGATTTTTGTTTTCTTTATGTTGAGGTGTAATCCATACTGAAAGCTGTGGTCTTTGACCTTCATCAATAAGTGCTTCAAGTCCTCTTCATTTTCTGCAAGCAAAGTTGTGTCATCTGCGTATTGCAGGTTGTTAATGAGTCTTTCTCCAATCCTGATGCCATGTTTTTCTTTATATAGTTCAGCTTCTTGGATTATTTGCTCAGCATACAGATTGAATAAGTATGGTGAAAGGATACAACTCTGACGCACACCTTTCTTGACTTTAAAACATGCAGTACCCCCTTGTTCTACTTGAACGACTGCCTCTTGGTCTAAGTACAGGTTCCTCATGAGTATGATTAGGTGTTCTGAAATTCCCATTCTTTGCATTGTTATCCATAATGCTTTTGTCAGATGCTTTTGCATAATCAATAAAACACAGGCAAACATCTTTCTGGTATTCTCAGCCAGGATCTTTCTCATATCAGCAGTGATATCCCTTGTTCCATGTTCTCTTCTCAATCTGGCATAAATTTCTGGCAGTATTTTGTCGATGTAATGTTGCAACCACTTTACTTGTGTGTGATATTTATGATATTGTTAATTTCCTCATTCTCTTGGATCACCTTTCTTTAAAATGGGCACAAATATATTTCAGATGACTGGTTATTTTTCCACACAAGTATCATTTATCACTGAAATAATTTTAGAGTACACTTTAGATTTTTTGCCAGTTTTTTCTGTATTCTATAATATCAAATATCTTTATGTTCACCTAAAATATATTTCCAAGATTATCTTTTTTAAAAATAATTATAGCTATTTTTATTAAGCTCTTGGGTGCCAGCTCCTAGGTCAATAACTTTACAGACATTATGTTAATTCTTAAGTAGTTTGTGTAAGTCACAGAATTACTAATGGAAGGCCCTTGATTTGAACTCAGCCCATGGCTCCTAAATCTATGCTATTCAGTCACTCCACACTGACAATCTATTCTACTGCTTATAACTTAAAGTCTAAGGTGTGGTAGGGCACAGTGAACATTTACTGAAATGTAAGGCCTTCACCCTCTGATTTAACTTTCAAATGCATATTGCGTAATATGGCAAAAAAGAGCTACTCTGTAATATTTGCTGAATGAGTGAATGAATGACTGAATGAATGAACAGGAGAAGAGAGAGGAAATGATGTCGACTAGGATAGGAGCATTGAAAGTCCCTTGTATTAAGTGGGCCTAGCAAAAGTCTGAGGGAATTACTTGAAACCTGTCACTTGGCCCTTCCAGGTGTATGCTTTATAAAGAACTCTGGACACCCATTCACTTGGTTATAAGAATATCAGACATCTCTTCATTCAACAGATGTTTTGCAGAATGTTTCTACTCAGTCTTACTTCCAATCATTTTAAAAGATTGTTCCCATTGGTTCTATGTTCACCGTGGTCCCTGGGTGAGCACTGGACACACTGTATTTTTGTAAAGACTACTTTTTGAAAAGCATCCTGCAAATGCTAAAGATGATAATTTATATAAGACCATTTAAATGGTTGTTTATACTGAACAAGAGATAATGGGAATCTCATGCTTCTAATTAAATCTAATGACAAAAATATCTCTGAGTGTTGAAAAAGAATGAGTATCAGTTTCTAACTTTGGAGTAAGATATTAGTAGCCCCTGAAATTATGCCCGCTTGACTGAATAAATAAGTGAATGAATGACAATCTCTGTGTGACCTTTTAATTTCAAAAAAGAAGTACAAGCCCCTTAAATTCGGAAGGTTTTGATGAAGTAATAAATGACCCATTTGGCATACACCAAGGACTAGCTAAAAGAGTGGCATTGAACTTTTCATCTGGGTTCTTTAGATGCAAATAGCACTACCACTGCTTGGTGTCACTGAGTGAACTCTAACTCACAACGACCCCCGTGTGTGTCAGAGGAAGACCATGCTCCACAGGGTTTTCTGTGGCTCATTTGTCAGAAGCAGATCATCAGACCTTTATTCTGACTCAAACCACCAACCTTTCCGTTAGCAGCCAAGTATGTTAACCGTTTACACCACCCAGGGTTCTGATTTAAAAACTTACAATTAACCAAGCCAGTCTTTAACTAGCTTGATAAATATTTGTTAATGATGAAGTTTTCCAAAGCACACAAAATCGGTAAATATCAGCTCATTGCAGATATTCATCTTAGGGGAATACTCTGAGCAAGGATGATTTTATTTATGAGGTTGTCAGCGTGCCATCAAATAAAGGGATTTGAATGAGTTGCTTGATCTAGGAAATAAATATTTAAGGGAATTTTTTTGGTAATCTACCAATTTTTTTCTTTTCCTTTGCTTATGAACTATATTTAATCAAAATGATTTGTGTTTTCAGATGTATCCTTTGCTAAAATACTTTGGTCATATAACCAACTAGAAATTTTTTACTTCGTGTTTTTGCTACATAGTCAAAGTAGTTGAACCAGTTGAGGACATAAAAAAAGCCTGTGTCTCTTTTTCCTGTCTTTGGTTCATACCTATTTGTTTTAATGACATAAGCAAATCTAAATTCCATTAACACCAATCTATGATTTGGAAATCTAACCAAGTAGCATATAGAGTCTTAGTTCATGAGTCAAACTGTTAACTTCATCCCTGATGCAGGGCCTTTAAAATAGGAAACATAGATTTCTATGATTCCAACACTGCTGTGACAACAACAAAAAATATATATTTAGTTTGAGCGCAAAACATAATAGAGTCTTTTATTGTCATATTTGTAAAACAAACGCGTTTTCAGACAAGTAGCCGATAACATCAGCCCAGAGTTTTTTACAGTGGTTGGGTTTACTATGGAATGATGATAGAGCATTTTGGGCAGGAAACATATAAATAGGTACAATATTTTATTTTATTTTAACAATTATTTTATTGTTATTTATCAAGTATGCCATCTTTATTCTAATAAATGTCAGAGGACAATCTACATAGACTGAAAAAAAAGTTGCTAATTTCTAAGAAATGCTTTGGAACTATAGTGAATATTTAGCTTCTCTCATTTTATTGGTAAAGATAACTAAGATAATATTTTTATGGTTATAGTGTTTAGTTTTTACCATATTTTAATGTAATATGCTAAGAAAATGGAAAATAATACCTTTGTAAAACAATAAAATAGGAGAATCATAATAATATAGTCATATAGAACATTTACTGGAGACTTCATTTTTTGCTAACTGCTCATTTTTTTAATCTTTACAACAAGTTCTTGAGCTAAGTGCTCTCATTTTTGAGATGAGGGTACCAAGCATTTTGAGTTTCAGCAAGTTGCCTCATGTCACAGACCTGGTAATTGGTGAGCAGGGACTCTGTGACATCAAGTGGAAACAGAGCTCCTTTGCCCTCAAATTATAAGCTGTAGTTCCTTTGTCAAGAGTAGAAGATGACAAAGTGATAAACTAGTGCGAATGTCTTTGAAAGGACATTTCAGCCTATACAACATTTGGTTGGGACATCTAAATTTGTAACGCTATTTTAAAAATTGAAAAATAGCCCTTAGATTTTCATTACCCTTGTATTCTATAACGGAGGCCCTGGGTGGTGCAGAGGGTTTATCACTTGGCTGCTAACCAAAAGGTTGGGGGTTTGAGCCCACCAAGAACCACTTCAGAAGCAAAGCCTGGCAATCTGATCCCCAAAAGTGACAGCCATGAAAACTCTATAGAGCTCAGTTCTACTGTGCAACACATGGGGTCACCATGAGTCAGAATCAACTCGAAGGCAACTGTCTTGGTTTGGGTATCATATAATATCTCCAAACCACTTCTCCTTGTACCTTCCTGTCATCTCACATACTAAGAGAACCAATCATTTTAAACTCCTGTAATTTTTCTCTCTTTTGATAAACAATTTACAATAAGAAATATATTTTTTGCTTCTTTGTAAAAAGATGTCTTTTCTTCTTATATATACATTTAGATTTTCTGAAGGAAGATGAAATCAAATTTGAGAAACCCCAAATTAAATTTTAATAGAACATGCAGTGATAAATGAACTTTTAGATCCAACTTTGAAATAAATAATTATTTGTTGTCATCTAAAAATCATACCTAATTGTGTAAAATGATTTTGGGTATTATTTTGTCTATAAGAGCTGTAGTTGATGCTTCCTAGTCTTGCAATGGTTTCACAATTGTTAGTGACAACCAAATATATTATGGTCATGATATTATGTATTTTCCCAAGGATGTCCAAGACATTTTGGGAAAGAGGGTGGAATTCCTTGAAACAATTTACCAATATGAAATACTGTACATATCAAATTGGCCCTACTACCATCTTTCCCAGACCGTTTATCATAGCTCACAAATCAAGCCCACATTTTCTCTTTCTGAAAGAGTTGGCTAATAAAGAAGAGGTGGGCTTCAAATACAAACTTGTCAATCAATCTTGGGAACAAAGCAGTAATGATTTTCATCCACTAATATCTTATTTCAATGAAGAACACTACCTATGAATTTAATGCTGCTTAATCTACAGTTTTATTCATTGTTCAGATTCTGTTCTCTCTACTTCAGCATGTTCAGATGTTTCAAGGAGTTTTATCGGAACAGGTCACAAGAAAAAGATCCATAAGAATAAATTTTAGAAAGCTGTCAACCCTATCTGCTCTTTAGTTTCAGGAATAAGCATAGTTTAAGAACTTTTTTTTTCTCTCTCTCTCATCTGTGCAACATATTGTACCAATTTTCATCAAAAAAATTACAATTTCTATAGGTGTGTGTCTCTAGATACCCTTAGAATTTCTGCTCTTTGACCCTGGGAGTAAATTGATCTTATGCACACCTGTCTTCCTCGGGAAACTTGCAAACTTCATTTTTGAGCTGAGCATCAAAGAGATATGATATTATTAGACAGTGTATAGCTTGGGTAAAAAGGCCAGGAAATATTTTGAACTGCTTTAAGTTGGAAAAAGTGAATGATATTATCTGCAACGAAGAATAATCAGCTATTTAAAATAGATCAAAAGCAATAATATTTTTTTATTATTTTAGAAGATCAGATCAACTGTAAAAAAAATTTAAGGCAACATTTTTTTCTTCCTGCCTTAGAACAGTTCTGTGGCCAAAAATCTCTAAGAATTTACTGTAGCAGGTATACAGTTCTCCAAATAATAAGAGTGGCTGTGTTTAATTAGCTCTTTTCCCTAGCAGTTCTCCAAGAAAAAAGGCAATTTGTATGCCTAGAAATGATTTGTTTTTATGTTCTAGATGAAATACTGGATTATAAAATCCTTGCCTTATCCAAAATCTTCCCAACATATGTGTGATACTCAAAGATATCAGAATATGAAATCTTTCCACAAAACACTATTGTGACGCTTTCGAGGCCACAGATAGCAGACCTTTCGGAATGTCAGGCAGCTCAGATCAGTTCATCTACTTAAATCATCTCATTTCATCTAATAATAGTGGAGCCATTGTAATTATTATATGGATAGCCAGAATGGGAAATAAATGTAATGAAAAAGTTATGGAGATACACTTCTTTCACAGTATTAGTAAATATTTTAAATTATGCTTAATTTTCTGGCAAGATAAAACACTGATCAAAATAAAAGTCACCTCTACTTCATTTAAGCTCTCTCGGCTATTTATTAACCGAATGTCAATGCCTTTGAGTATTAGAGTGGCAATGTTTTTTTGAAACCAAGTAACTCCTCTCCCTTTCCGTGATTTTACACCAAAACTTTATTATAACTAGATTTATTGAGATGACAATGTGAAAAAAAAGAGAAAATTTTTGTTTTAACATACCATAAAAATAAACTTGTAGTCCCTTTTTGGAGAACTGGGTAAGTGTAATGGTTTCCTAATAGGAATTTACTTGTTGACTTTCTCCAGTGGAAGAATTGTCCTTTTGGAAGTTCTGTTCAACAGAAAGTCTGTTCAGCTATTACTTCTGAGGTGGAGGACTGAAGTTAACAGTATTTTCTTGTGAACAGGACTTTAAGAAAGATGTTCAAGTCTTTGCATGATATCAGACATCTGGATGATAAACTCAGTTTTCCATTTTTCATCCAAATGTTTTGATGGCATGTAGATGAAACTTGTAAATGAACATCTGTTCTCATTTATGGAGACGTTTAAACTCCTCTGGCAGTCTTCTGGAAGGGTGAGGACTTGTCCTCATATCTGTTACAAATCTGCCCATCTTTTGTGGGCACCGCAGTACGGGGTATTGGTTTCTAAACATATTCTGTTCCAAAGAGTAGCGCTGCTGTTGTAAACCTTATGGAGGACAGCGAGCTTATGAACTTTGTACAGATACTTTTTATGGAAAAGGCCTAGAAAATAACATTCTTGCCATTACAGTTCATGTTTCACAATTTAAAAAGTGGGTGGGAGAAGAGGAGATATAGATGATTCAGTCAATTTTCATGTTCTGCAGAATTTTAAATCTATCTTCATCTCACTGTGAGAATATTTAGCACCCTAAAACAACTGTAGAAAAGGCTATTAAGAAAGTACCACCTACATATTGTTGATCTTTCTTGTTAGAGATACATATTGTTGCACTTCAGAACGAAATGTGGTTCCATCCACGATACATATTTCAGTTCGTTTGTAACGTCTTGAAATTAAAACAATGCTGGAATTACTGAAATGGACTGAATATCAGAAATAAATGAACATTTTTATTGTAACAGCAGACAAAAAACCCATTGCCTTTGAGTCAATTCCAACTCATAGTGACATTCTAGGGGCGAAGTAGAACTGCCCTCGTAGGGTTTCCAAGGAGTAGCTGGTGGATTTGAACCGCTGACCTTTTGGTTAGCAGCTATAGCTCTTAACACTGTGCCACCCGGCTTCCTAACTCTAGACAAGAGGCAAGGAAAAAAAGAGGAGTTTACTTGGAACTCAAAGCAAGAATAGAGTAGATTTGCAATTTGAAAGTTTTATAGCTTAAAGAGGGCTTGGCCTCTCAATTCCTCTTGGTCTTTAGTCTCAGAAAAAGTCTCTTAGACGTTAGAACCGCTACATCAGGCCTCTGACTTAGCTTTACGGACCCAATTCCTCTACCTTGCACAGGTGGCTGACACTATTAAGTACCTTTTATGTTCCAGAATTTCCAAACTGAAAATATCATTGCATAGATTATTCAATGATACATTACTTTTCAGTAAATAGAATTACACTAAGTATCACAGCCTGTGAAAAAGGTGGGGACAGAAATAATAGAACACGGTGTGTGGCATAGTTTACAGATTCAGTTTAAATTATCTGATTCAATTATAAACTCTTCAGAAAGCTTAAATCTGCCAAAAGTTTGTTAATATTTTGAGAATGTGACAATTGATTTAAAAAAAAAAATCAAATGATTACGTGTAGAATCCAAATGAAAAATATTGAATTAATTAAAGAAGGATCACTTACCTACTAACTTACTAGTGACAGTTTCTTTTTTTCAAGTTAATGAGTTAACGTTTCATCCATGTGTCCTCTGAAATAATAATGATATATACTATATTTGATATAATTCTCTAATCATGCTTTTGAAGAAATTTGAATGTAAAGAAACCATCTCATTGTCAGGATCGAGCATACAGTCCTGCACCAAGTCCGAAGGGCTTCTATGGCCCAATTTAAAATTTTGTCATTTTATAATAACTTCGGAGACATGTATTGTTCCCTGTAAAATACACACATGTTCTCCTTTGGAAAGGCTCCAGACTGTAACTGAACCACGAGGTTGCCCCCTGGTGCTTTATGTATTGTTTAATTGTTTGCCTTTGGTGGATGTTTTTATTAAAAGCCTATTATTTAGGATATGACCAAAGTGTCATTTTAAGAACAGCAGAAGCAGGGCTGTTCAATCCCATAGCTCTTTTTCATAGGTGTGTTAGTGAACACTGGATACAGCTAATGAGACTGCAGACATTTTTCCTTGTAATACTTCAAAAGAACAACAACAACAAAACAAAACCCCGGGTTTTTATTTTCCTCCAATAAAACATAACTGGATTGGCTAGAAGTGCTGTGTGAGTCTGTGTGGACGAGCCCAGGGCGTGTGGGAGGAGAGGTATCTGTGTGTGTCCATACGGTCTGTCTGTGTTTTGGTACAGGAAGTTTGTCTGGAGTTACATGCACGTCAGTACACATAGTCATATCAAGCCTGACAGCATGGGAGACAGGGAAGTCCGTGTGTTAGAAGCGTAGTGGTGGGCTTTCTGGAGTGTTTACCAAGCCTGTGTGTTCTTTAGTATATATCGAACTACAGAGAAAGTTCTTAATACCCACCCCATCCCATTTTACAATCCAATTGCAAGAGGATTGCAAGCTCAGACCATCCTGAATGAATATAAGTTAGGTTTGGGAAAAGTTTTTAATTCAGTTATTCTCGTTCTACAAATTTTTCTCCTTCCTGAATCTTTTTTCTTTTCTGAACTGGCATTATATCACTCACTGCACTCTCAGAAGTTGGCCCTGGAAAGAATTCACAGTGTTCACTAACAGGTCCTTGCCACAAAGAGCAACCAAGAGCTGGATCAGTTGTCTTCTCAAACTAGCCTTTGCAACTGTGACCCGCCCTCAGGCAAAAAAAAAACTTAAAGGCAATATACCTTGATACAATTTCTAGGACTTAAATGATCTCATTAAACTCCCCACTCTAGATATCATGTTGACATTTGAGGAAATATGATTATTGACAAAATGTAAGCCTGTTATACACTATATCACTTCAAAAGGAGAAAGGCCATTAGGACATAATTACATCAGAAACAGTATACACATTTGGCTGGTTTATAAACTGTCACTTTCAGAAATATGAAGACGTATAAAAGTTTCCAAAGGTTCCATTATGACCCTATTTCCAACAGTATTCTCTGACAAACTAAATAAATTACTGCATGCATTGGACCTTTGAGGCTTGGGGCAAAGAATGGAAAAATTATTTACAAAAGCTTGAAAATATTTAATCACTGGAGGCAGGGGGGCAACGGTGTTTTAATTAGCAGGTCCTCGGGCCATTGGCTGACTGGAGGCCTTCTCAAACAACCACACAAATGCACTGAATAGCTGTTTGCCAGCCTTAGGGTCAGGCCTGAGATGAAACAGATAAGATAATTGGCTCTAATGAAATCCAGAAGGCCTTGGCTTTCTTGTTTGAGCTTGGATTTGAAAAGTGCGTGTGGAAGTGAGGCTTAATTCAAACCAGAACTGAGCTAGGGCCCATTTCTCAGTGACTTTGATATTGTTTGAAGTTCTAAAAGTGTTCGCCACACCACTAGCCTGCTGGGCTGGGCCTCCCTGGTACCCTTAATTACTAAGCTTTATTGCTGACTTTACTGCACAGGAAAGGGGCCATTATATGTTCCATCAACATCAGCTCTTCTCAGATTGGAGGAAAGGGCAGGGTTAAAGGCCACTGTAGGAAGGCAAAAACTTCACTTTGAGGTAGTCAGATCATTTACCAGTGTTGAATTTCACCGTTATGTGCATACATTCCTTACAATACAGAAGCCCAATTTCCATTTTTTAAACAAGTGATTACTTTTCAAAACATTTTTGTTTGTGCCTTTTTTTTTTTTTTGCAAAGAGAACATTTACTTTTAGGGGCTACAATGATTGCACTTGATATATTGAAGAAAAAAAAAAATGCCTCCCAATTAATCATCACACCAGAAAGGTCTGGTTGGATTCTATAATAAGGAGGATTATTATTTACCCCTTTGAAGTGGAAATAAGTGAGGAACCCTCCTGTGGTGTGAGAGTTGTCCTGACACCCTGAGGAGTAAAGACCCCTCTGGAGACTCTACAAAATTAAATCCCAGCTTCTAGAGCAAAGAGGTAACACAAAAGTGCTTCTAATTCAGTGCTAAGCCAAGAAGAAAACAGAGGAAGTTTCATTCTTAGGGGTCAGTCATGGTGTCACCAAAGATTCCATCCTCCATGAGTTCACTGCTCCTTCTCTCTTGGTCCAATTGGTCAAGATGGATTATGCTTCTGTGGGAATTAATAATTATTCAACTCTTAGCCTTCTCAGACGAGGAGATCTGGTCATGCTATGAAAGCCAAGGAACATGAAGTCCAGGCCTATTTCCTGCCCTATTAATCACCTTTTGGGTAGAAAAGTCATGAGTGATACCATGAAATGTGGCTCATTATGAAAAAAAAGTTGATCAATTTTGCATTATTTAAGTAAACTTGACATTAATGTGTTTCAATTTCATGCATGATCCTGGTGACCCCTCATTTGGTATTCCTTTGTGAGGGTTCTCATGCATAGACTTGACTGGGCACTAGTGCTCCACCAGAATGTTGTGTTTTGGGCCTAAGGAACCATATCGAGAACCCAGAGAATTCAGTTTCAGAAAGACAATCGAACTTCTATACTTTTACCTCCCCTAAGAGAAATAAGGAAGCCCTTGACAGATTTTTGGAGTTCCTGGGTACCACAGAGAGTTAAGCACTCAGCTACTAACTGAATGGTTGGCAGTTTGAATCCACCCAGAGGCACCTCAGAAGAAAGGCCTGGCAGTCTGCTTCTGAAAGATCATAGCCATTGAAAACCTTGTACAGCAGTTCTGCTCTGAAACACATAACTCAACAGCAACTGGTTGTGTTTGGTTTTGGTTTTGACAGATTTTTGCCATGATGTCACCTCAGACTAGAGAAGAAGCATTGAATACTCAGTTCATTCAAAATATATTTATTTCCATTAAGCACAAAAAAATTCTTGGGAGACCAAACAACCCAATAATGGTTCTAAATTTGAGGTACCAAAAAATAAAAAAGTATTTGCCAAACTACATCTTGCTAAATGCTAGATATAAAAAAAAAAAAAAAGATATAGGAGATATTAATAACTGTTTCTCAAGAAAAAAAAATATTTTGTGGTGAAAAATCTCTTGAAGATATATAATTTGCAAAAGCTATTAAAGACTTTGAGAAATCCAGCAGCAAGGAAATCTATTTTATTATTTAACTCATTTCCGAAAACTATCTGAACATGGAACTCTCCCTTTTACTCGGCTTTTTTTCTCCCAAAATACGTATTGGTACCATGGGAAATGAGCAGTTACAGAACCCAGTTTGAAAAATCCTTTTATATAGAGAGAAAATTTGGTGGGCATTTTAAACCATTCACCATTAATTGAACAAGCCTTAATCGAATACCTGCAGGATAGTGATGACACAATAGTAAATGAACTACATCTGTCCTTGAGCTTCTCACAATCAAGCTAAGCAAAAATAAAACAAATGCAATGTATATCATACATTATGATAATATTGTACTATCACATAAACTGAACCCTTAGGTGAACTCTGTTCTGCAGATTCTTCTCCATTCCTCACTGTTTGAATCTGGGTAGTTCTTAGATAACACACCATCATAAAGACAAAGAAAGAAAGGAGGAGAAACACAGTTGACAAGAGATGGGGAAAAGGGAAAAGAGGGTCAATTTCCTTTGATATCGCTATTAAATAACCCAGTGAATTTTCTTAGGATAAAGTTACTGCCATTCAAAATTATAGCAAATTAGTGATATTTTACATTACTGTGTGTCTTTTGTTTCAGCTTAAATATGAGCATCTCAAACTTATTTTAGATCAGATATGATACATTAAAAACATGGATTTTTTTTTTAACTCTTAAAATTAGCAGCTAATTATAGTGTGAACATATAATTGGTTTTATGAGTAAATCCATTTGTGGAATTACAAAGCTTAAGACCTTATTTGTTATTCATGACTATGTATTTTGTTGAGGGAAAAAAGGGAAGGATTGATTTAGTTTACTTGTCTTTATGTCAACAAGGGGAGCGTTTCCATAAAGTGAGCGCCCCTCGTGATGAGAGAGCACCCTCTGAAATAAGACAATATGTGTAAAAATGCATTACTTTTGGTGGTTCAAGAAAAAAAAAAAGTGACTTTGGAAGTATACCCTATGGGTTTCATGGTATAACAATGCCATTTTATTTCTAAAAATAATGGTTCTAGGTGTACAGATGTTCTGAACTTTACTGATCACGTATTTATTCTAAAAACATCACAGCTATCAAAGCAATAAGTCAGCATACATCCTTAGTCGTTTGCCTACAACGCTCTTTAATTTTACTGCATATATACCAGCACTCAACCAACTCATAGGGTCGCTATGAGTCAGAATCTGCTGGACAACAATAGGTTTGGTCTGGTTTTGGACTCAACCAACATCTTTAGGAAGTCCATTTAGGCTGAAATATGTCAGTGAGGAAAAAGAAAAAAAAAAAGTGTAAGTAAAAACACACAAATAAGCAAACAAAAAGTATTATTTGCATCAAAGCATTCAGAAGTTATAAAATAACATTACGATATGTGGCCTTTATGAGATATTATAGGTTCAAACAAATGGTTTTCTTGAATATCACAAGAGTGCAGCTTTCCTTGGTTAAACTGACTCTTTTTACAATATGCTGAGTAGGGGGTGTGCTTGGAAAATCATAGTGTGGATCAACGGCGCTATGCTTCACGTCGTACTCCTTGTTCTGGGAGATGCAGATAAGTGATGACTATCTCTTCCCAAAATGAGAATTGAGGAAACATTTCTTCCCTGGAATAAACCTATAGAGCGCTTTCTTCCGTTGACTACCAGTAGGATTTTCCTGGGCCCAACAGTATAATGAAGCGCTGTTCTCCAAAAATCTCAAAAAACTCTGCAGCCATTACAATGTTTTATTTGTCTCCAGCCATCCTTATGAACTGGAAAAGGTAGTTACCAAGATCACACAGGAAATTAGTGGCAGGGCTAGAAGAAAAGCTTGTATATTCCTTCACTATTAATTCAAAATAGGAAACTGAGTGCATTCCTAAGACAAAGAGGGATGGATTTAGAAATATACTGAGACGTAGCCTATTCTTGTGGTTAGAGAACTTCAGCTTGCCCAGCGGTAGTGCCTCTTCTCTTACCAGATTCCCACCAGAAGCACCTGGGGAGCAGTATCTGCCTACCTTGTTTTTTTTTCTGGTGCTTTGCTTTCTTTTTCTTTTTTTTTTTTTGCTTTATTATTGTCTCTTACTAATTATCATCCTTTATTTGCCTTCCCATGAAACTGCATTTTTAATTTGCAAAGGGTGCATGTGAAAGGTTAAGATCTGGATTTATGTGATGTAATTTTTCTGAAGTGTTAGTTGGTATATTAGTTTATGTTACATCATCCAGTCAGCTTTTTAAAAATGCCATTGACATCAAATGCCTGTAATTAGGTCTATCTTTTAAAATATTTTTATGAAAGTGAAACATTTTCTGTTTTCTTTCTTTTGGGGAGACATCAGCTCCAAGTTGGCTTCCTGAATGCTTAGATTCATTAAACTTTCTTAACCTTTTTTAATACAGAGCCAGCCATGTAGCAATGTCTCCTTCCCTTCTGGCAGGCAGGTACCTGCCTGTGGGGAAGTATCATAGAAGATGAGGTTGATTGGCAACTTTTTCTCCCGAATGAACTCCCCTGACCTGGTTGCTGAGGAGTGCAGAAATGGCACGGCCCAGCTCTGGCTGCCTGATCGGTGTCTCAGTTTCATCTTTGGTGCTTTGAGACATCTTTCCTTGGTGAGCACGGATGCAAATAAAGCTGCCTTACAAATAACTGACCTGCTCTGTGCTCAGCTCTGAGCTAGTGGCTGTGGAGGAGGACGCAGGAGCCCATAGTGGGCCCTCTAGAGAAATTTACAGGCCTGATTGAGAGTGAAAAGAACTATGAGACAGAGAATGAAGGAAAAAAAAAAAAAAAAAAAAACATTAAGGACAGAGTAGAAGTACCCCGTAGTTTCCCAGGCTGTAAATCTTTACAGAAGCAGATTGCCACATCTTCCTCCGTTGGAGGGCTGATGGCTTTGAACCACTGACCTTTCGGCAGCAGTAGAGCACTTTACCACTGTGCCACAACAAAGCATGAAATATGGAGCATGCAGGGGGAGAACACAGGTAAGGGAAAGGGCTGCTGGCGGAAGATTTATAACAGCCCACCTTCTGCAGGCACTTGCAGGAGCCTGGGGATGATTAGTCAGGTAAGAATGAGTTCACACAGTACACACGTGCTGTCTTTCCTACTCAAGGGCAGACCGCAGTTTGTGGGCCTTAATCTTGTAAAATTAAGGGGATTCTCTTTAAGGGAAAGAATACAAAGGTAAAAATTCAAAAATAGGTGCAGGGTCTCAGAAGAAAACTATGACAGTGAAGGGCTCTGAAAATTAAGTAGCGTTATGATAAATACCGTTGGGTCGTCTATGGCTCATGCCTTGTGTTGCCATGAATTGGTATGAAGCATATTATACACCACACTTTGTAAGGAGCCTTTTGGTAAAGTTAACGGCTTCTGCTATGCCAGGACCGGAAGCAAAGAAGTTCTGCAGAGGTGGGGAGTTTCTGAGAGAAACTGCATTGACAGGAAATGGGCTTGACGTCAAAACTCAACCGGGATGCATTTTTCATCTTAGGGCACAAGCGGAGGAGATCAAAGTAAAGGATTTTTTTTCCTCTTTCCAGTGTATGTGAAGGTAGATTTGTTTTTTTCCTTTTATTTTTTTTTAAGACAAACAGAAAGGAGCCATCTAGGCAAGATAATGATGTCAATTGAAACAAAACAAAACAAATCAAAAGTAGAGGTGGGGAAAGCAACTCTGTTTAGATGGGGAGTGCACACTTTTCCATTGGTTTTGCTATGAAGAGTCTGCACCTGTATGTGAACATTTTCAAAATCTGGACTGAGGCAAATCCCCAAGCTGGCCTGGCTGCAACTTTCCTCCTAAGGGGTAGAGTTGCTTTAATGCGGTTCGCGTGTAGGGTGTTTCATCTTAACCGGAGTGATAGATGTTAATGAAATGAAACAGAGAAAATACCCTTGACATCCTAGTCTCCTTTAAAAAATATTAAATAAATATGTCTAGGACTTTTGTCTGATTATATTTATTAAAACAAATGGAAGACTTCAGTACATTCCAGAATAAATTTGTAGGTGACCCTGGGTAGTTAAGTCCATTGGGGGGGGAAAAATGAGCGTTAAGGTTTCTTACCAATCCTCAAAGTTCTAAACAGTCATTAAGACCAGTAACAGGAGATTCAGACACTGGGCATAAATTCTAAGGTAGTTTCTATTTTAATGTAGAATGCCCTTTTGTTTAGCTTCTGAAATTTGATTTTCAAATCGTGACTTATAAAATATATTAAGCGTCTTTATAAATCAAACTCTAGGCCATTTATTGCCTTAAGCATGAATCACGTTTTCTTTTAAGGGTATCTCTTTGAAAGTGTTGTGGTTGAGGTATTATGGTTTAGGTTCTAGTTTTTAATTGTCATTACCATCTTGCTAATAGAGAACTAGTCATTTTAATAGAAATTACAAGCAGCATAAAGATTTTTAGACACTTAGATTCCATTAGCTTGCATTCATTTATCTATCCCTACATGGCATCATTGTGCAATTAAATTCCACGGAAATTAAATTAGTTAAATGAATAGATTTTAAAAAAAACTTCTTAATTGGCATTTCCCCCATAAGTTGTAATTCATATGTCTGGTTATCTAAACTGTTGGTTGAATTGTAGTTTTTCCAGGTGATTATGACATTTAGAAAAACCATAATTTGCCAAGGGAAAAGTAATTTACTTGCTAGGAATATATTGACATAGTCTTAATTTTTTTAGTCTGAGTAAATAGTAATCAAGAGCCCTGGTAGTGCAGTGGTTAAGCACCCGGCTGCTAACTGAGAGCAAAGCCACCAGCTAGCCGCTTTGCGGGAGAAAGATGTAACAGTCTGCTTCCCTAAAGATTTACAACCTTGGAACCCTATGAGGCAGTTCTCTGTCTTATAGGAATGCTGTTAGCTGAAATCGACTCAATGGCATTGGGTTTGGTTTTTTGGTTAAATAGTGATCTATTTTTGGAAGACTTTTTAAAGTCAAGATTAAGAACCAAAACTGAATAAACTAAATCTTTTTGTCCATTGCTATTTCTATTCAGATCTGATATGTACCAGAAATTTGCCTAATGCAATCTAATTATGGGTATTAGTCAAGCATGTCAGGTGGCTGCTACCTGCTGATATGTAAGACCAGGAAATAAAATTAAAAAGAAATTTTTTCAATACGTTTCTGAGAAACGTTTAGCTCTATCTGCCTGTTAATATACCATTACACTGTCATGCATTAGCTACTGAAAAATTATATTTTTGTTTTTAATCTCTTGGATATAGATACAAGTGATATTCTCTATTCTCATGGGCTTCGTGGCAGTGATATTGATTCCAGTGATGTTGATGATAGTGATTTAATGAGTTCAGAGGCTGTCAATGTATCTTATAGCACAGAATATAAATCTGGGATACTTCAAGACCATTAAGAATTAGACAGGAAAGGGGAGCAAAAGAAGGGTCAGTAGGAGGGGAAGATAGTATAGAAATGACTAAGGGATATAAGAAGGAAGCAAAGGCAAGTGAGGGCAGAATAAAGGCTAGAGTATGGAGTGCTGAAACTGGAGAAAAATATAAAGTATTTATATAAAATAGAAAAAGCTTAATAAAAAAGCAAATAATGAACTCAGGGATAATTTTTTTTAAGGAGATAGAAATAAGGAGCCACTGAACAAAGGGGGGGAAAAAAAGCAAAAATAGGAAATGCCATTATTTTCAGTTACTGCTGTGATTTATAAATGTGGGATTTTATCACGGTCATTGATGTTATAGCTTTATGGTATATTTATTTTGTCAGTGTACTTATTAACCCCCAAGAAAGGCAACATTGTCAGCATCTGTACGGATTGGTCAGGCCTTGTGTTCTGATTATTAAATGTTTTGAATGTGCTCTTGTAACATAATGGGAAAAATAATGCATTTGGTTGTTAAGTGATTGGCTTCAGATTTCAGAGGCAGAAGGAATTAGGTAGAATCCTTTAATCCCACCCCTTTCTACTCTACAAAAGCAGAATCTGAAACCAGGGAAGTAAAAAGACCTGCCTCCATCACACAGCTAGTAAATGGCAGGGCATGGTTTCAAACCCAGATTGTCTGACTTCAAGCCTGACTTCTTATTTAAACTAGGTGACGTACAGCAAACTTTTCTAAATCTACATCCCAAAAGGTCTTTCTCGCCCTTGCATCATGTTACTGTAGAAGAACCCATACCCACTGCTGTCCAGTCGATTCCTACTCATAGCGAGTGACCCTACGAGAGAGTTTGAAAGTATGACTAATTAATTAGTAGTCACTATCATTTTTTTTTAATCTGTGAACCTCACATAAATGCACATTTTCTCTATTTAGAGGAAATAGCTGCAATTTTTTTTTTTTTTTTTAACCTGGCCTCATTCTTATTACTGCCAAAGATGACTGTGTTTTAAGTATTCACCATGAGCTCTCCTTTCCTGCTGGTCTTCTGCAGAAACTGTTCACAGATCTTCATTCCCATTGTGTTCAGAAATGGTGGCCATGCTGAACTTGAACACCCCTTTTCAGCTGCCTGTGGTTTCACCACTTCTTAATATGTTAGATTCAGTTAGACTGTGGTTGCTAGCCCCTTACTTTTTTGTTTGCCATTCAGTCCGTTAATGTTTCCCTTGCATTGGTCAGAAGGGACAGAGGGACGAGAAGAAGGGGAAGGGAGTCTTAGCCAAATCCAGGTCAAGCTGTCTAACCAAACGGTAGCTGCTGCTACTACTGACTCAGTCTCTGTTTCCCAGCCTCTGTGGTACCAAGAGACCATTGCAGTAATGGAAACATTACTACTTTTACTCCCGTCGTCTTCCTTGACTTCATGCAGAGAAACACGAGGGGCAAAATAATTGTAAGCATTGCAGCCTTTCACTCTAATGACCTTGACTCTGCACAGGGATAAATGTCTAATTATGAAGAATTCAGCACAGACCACATTAGCAGGCTGATGTTTGCTTTGCACACAGACTTAACATCTGTTGTATCTTTGGAGTTGGGCTGTTGGTTATAGGATCTGAATCCTGCTGTTCTCTTAAAATGCATGTGTTGAAAAGAAGGTGCTTTTGTAATATTTCATCCTGAGAGATACTGCGTCGTAGGTGGAGGCTTACAGCCCCAAGAAACTATGAATAACTGGTTAGATTTTGAATTTTTGATCCATTCCTCCCGAAACTAGAATGTATCTTGCTGTTTTGGTCCTTAAGAAATACAGATGGAGTTGACCATACACCCAACTACCCACAACTCATGGCTATTCCATAGAAATGGCCCCCAAAGGGCATCAATATAACTGATTTCAGAAACAATCTCTCTCTTTTTTTTTTATACATTGAATCTCCTTTGGAAATATCAAAGTGATGTAATCAATTGTCTTCTATTGATTTTTTTTATTATTAACTTTTATTGAGCTTCAAGTGAACGTTTACAAATCAAGTCAGTCTGTCACATATAAGTTAATATACATCTTACTCCTTACTCCCACTTGCTCTCCCCCTAATGAGTCAGCCCTTCCAGTCTCTCCTTTCGTGAAAACTTTGCCAGCCTCCAACTCACTCTATCCTCCCATCCTCCCTCCAGACGGGAGATGCCAACACAGTCTCAAGAGTCCACCTGATATAATTAGCTCACTCTTCATCAGCATCTCTCTCCCACCCACTGTCCAGTCCCTTTCATGTCTGATGAATTGTCTTCGGGGATGGTTCCCGTCCTGTGCCAACAGAAGGTTTGGGGACCATGACTGCCGGGATTCCTTTTATTGATGTTTTTATGGTTAATGTTTACTGTACTGGCAGATGTAATAGATTCAGGTGCAATCTATTTCTATTTGGGGCGCCAATTGTCTAGTTTGCCACAGTGTTAAAAAAAAAAAAGGTTGTCTAATTACCTAAGGAAACCCTGATGGCATAGTGGTTAAGGGCTACAGCTGCTAACCAGAAAGTCGTCAGTTGGAATCCACCAGGCACTCCTTGGAAACCCTATGGGGTAGTTCAGTTCTACACTATGAGTGAGAACTCAACGGCAATGGGTTTTAATTACCGAAACTGTTGAGCACTCTGGAACCAGACCACCTGGTTTCAACTGTCCTGTGGGGTTTTATTTTAAAATAAATAAAGAAATGCTGAAGTTTATCATGCATACCCTCATGGAGTCATGGCAAGGTGCACAGGTAAGACCTGTGCAAGAAATTCAGTTAGGACCAGAGAATCAGGACATATTAAGATTAGTCCAGTGGTTTAGAGTCTAAATCTTTAAACATCAGATGTTTCCAATTTCACATGACTTCAAGTAACTTGATAGCTTGTGGCTTGGGAGCATTACAGAGCGTACATAACAGCTCCTCTACTGTGTGTCCTTGAGCAAGTCACTTAACCCAACTCTGCCACAATTTTCCTCATCTGCAAAATAGGAAAAAGTAATAGGAAATAGTTCCCAGGATTCTGTGTGGAATTGATGAATCTGTTTAAGTAAAAACTTAGACTTGGACCTGACATATTTTAAATGCCATATGCTATTATTGTTACTCTTTTAAAGCAGACTTTTTAAAGTGGTAAGACCACTTTTTTTACTATATATACTCAGAGAAAAATTTAGATTCAGTCCAGATGGCAAGTACTCTACATTATTCAATCAACAAAACCAAACCAAACCCACTGCCGAGTCGATTCCAATTCATAGCGACCCTATAGGACAGAGTAGAACTGACCTATAGTTTCCAAGGAGAGCCTGACGATTGGAACTGCTGACCTCTTGGTTAGCAGCCGTAGCACTTAACCACTAATATCAATATATATTTAATGGTCTAACTGACAAAATGCTTCACCTCAATATGAGATTTGAAGGTTCCTTTTTTTCACAACACTAGTGAAGTACAAATTTTCTGCTGTCTTCTACAACTCCTCTGTATACTATGTATCTATGCACATGCTGACTTCAGACTTGTGGGATGTTTTGTTCCCAGGAAAGGTTCTAAAGGAATTTTATTTCCCCATGAAATAATATGCTAATTGACTTAAGGATTTAACCTTAATTACAAAAGTAATGCTTGTCCATTATAGAAACTATGGAAAATAAAAGTATAAAGAATAAAATTAAAAAAATATATATAGTCCCACAGTCTAGGTATAATCTTTAATCATTTTGTGTATTTTCTTTATCTTTCGCATGCATTTTAACACTTGCAGTTTTTTACTCAACATGAGCATTTCCTCATGTCATGAATTTTTTTAAAAACACAACCAACCTCAAATTATGAATATGAACCCTTTTATTATTTAGATTGAATTAAACCATAATTTCTAATAGCCGTATACTGTGTTTTAATCAAGCCCCTATTGATAAACATTTAGGCTGTTTCCAAATCCTCATTATTTTAAAATATTGAGCAGCCTTAAGTTCTTTTCATTTTAAATGTGGCTATTTCTTTAAGGATATAATTCTAGAAGTTGAATTTTCAGTCAACAGGTATAGTATTTTTTAAGTTTCTGGATATGAATTGCATAATTGATTTCCATGAAAATTTATAATCCCATCATTAACATATATGAACACCACATTGAATTCACCTTTACCAACACAGAGTATTAGCATTAAAAAAAACCTTTGCCAATTGATAAATGGAAAGTGGCATATGACTCTTTTATTAATTTGCTTTCCTCTAATTACTAATAAAATGAGGTGGATACCTTTCAAATATTTAATGACCATTTATGTTAATTCATTCTATGCCCATTTAAATAATAATTTTAGAAAACTTTTTGAATTTTTAAGAATACAGTTGAATACAAGAATCCTTAAAAATGGTTAACTTAAATTTTGGAAATGAGAACAATTTTATTTTCTCTTTACTTTTCTACTTTGTTCTAGTTCTAGTAGGACTGTGTGCTATAATGCCAGTTACCTAACTCAAACCCCTTCTCTGTAGGAATATCTCTTGAAAATTGCTCCTTGTTATCCATCCTACTTCACTGCTTTCATTGAGGCCTTTGTTATCTTCCCTGTGACCTTGCATTCTGGGCCATTCTCCACATTACTATCTTCCCACAAAGCACAGGGAGCTCGCTGTATTCCACCTTAATAATCTCTGCTGGATCACTATTGTCAAGCTATATAGCTTATGTACTCCTAGTAGGGAAAGTAAGACTTTTCACATTCTGGTCCTAGATCCTTCTACCACATATTTAGCCTTAGCATTTCTTCTCTATTTTTGATTCCTCCTATCCAGTTTCCAACTTTTAATCCCCATCCCTGTCCTGCTTCGACTCTTACATGCCATTTTTTCTACATGGCAAGATTTCAGTAATTCCATGACTTGCAGATGCTGTTCCCTTTGTCTGAAACTATTTTTGTCAGATAGCTTATTGCTTCTCTTCCCTTATGCTAGCATTTTTCAAACTGTGAGTTACAGCTCATTAAGAGGTTCTAAAATCCATTTAGTGGATCAAGAACATTTTTTAATGGAATGGACTATAATAGAAAGTACAAAGTACGAACTTTTGTTTAAGTTGTGTGCATGTATGTGTGTTGGTTTAGGAGGTGAAATGCTTTTTTTTTTTTTTTTTCGCTGTTTTTTGTGACTTGAAAAGTTTGAAAGCTACTGTTTAATCAGCCAATTTACCTCACATCCTGTCTGCAATGCACTCCTCTTTCCCCTAGGCACAACTAATAACTCTCTTTTCTGGGTCCATACAACTTTGCTATATTTTTAGAGCACTCAACACATTGAAGAGGGCAAAAATCTATATCTCTATTAAATAACTTAACCACTCTGAACTGGAAATTTGTTTACAGATCTGTTTCATGCATACCATGTCAGGCCCTTAAGTACAGGAACCTGTCATAATAATATGATATCAAGCACTTGGCACCATAGCATCAAGGCTTCATGTAGATACTCAGTGAATGCTGGGTGGGTAATGAACACGAGAACAACAACAAAAAACTATGAATGAAACAACTTTGTCAAAGTCAGTGCTTCAGCTACTTTATTTTACAAATGGGAATTGCTATATACAAATCAATGTAAGAGTATTTATCAAAGGTCTGATATTTGGAAAGGTTTTTAAAAAGAACTTTAATCTTTGTAATGTAAGGTTGTAGTACTGCTGTTCTGATGGCTATAGAGGATTTTATACATGGTGGTGAGATGAATGTGCATGCAAAAATATGATTAATTTTCAAACTTTTATCCATTGGAACCTCGGGTTCTACCAAGTGGTTAGCGGCTTGTTTGGCATGTCCCCAGATCACTGTAGCAGCATACATATGCCACTATAATATCCAATTTTTTTTTAAAGGAAAATAATTATTCAGATACCCAGCTATTTGTGTATACGGAGCCAGACATCTGGATATTTATAAAAATGCATGGTCAGTTTATCTTTTCACTTCTTATCTGGAAGTTTTCATATATACAGACATTTGTTCATACTAATCTAACTGACAATCCATAGTCTAGCTAACTAGCTGATGGTATAACATTTTTATCATCGCTAATAAAACAGTGTCAATTACTCTATCATGCCAACATGGAAAGTCCATGTTTATTGGTGGAATGACCATCATGGTTGGAATTGTGCTTGGAAATAAATTACTGTTGAATGAATATTCACAGTCATTTTCTCATTTTTACCATGTCCTGTAAAGTGGGGAGTAACATACCTGTTTCCTCCCTAACTCACTGACACATCAAAGACATTAGTAATTAGATATACATGGCATATCTTAAATCCCTCCTAGAAGCATAGCATTTAGAAATATTAATTTTTCACCCAATAATGCAGTTAAAAGGCAGTGAAATTGTCAGGTTTCAGAGAACATAGTCTTTTGATTCAGACAGATCAGGGTTTGAATCCCAGTTCAGTCAATAACTTGCTGAGTCAACTTGGCCGAGTTACTTAACCTCAATTAGTCTCAGTTTTATTATCTATAAAGTGGGTTATCAAAATATATAATTTTGGGTATGTTGTAGGCATTGCCGCATTGGAGGTAATATGTAAGTGCCTAACTCAATTCCTGGCATGTGGTACATTGTCAAAATGGCTGATAATTTTATGGTTATAGTTTGAAGAAAAGCATTCACTTGCCCACAATGTAAATGAACTGTTCCTTTAACTCTGAGATTAATTATACTTTCCTGTCACTTTTAGATGTGAATAAAATTCAGTCTCCTTTATTTTGGACTCATCCCCTGATTTAGGAGGTCCATCAACTTTGCACTTCAGAGCACCATTAGAGTCTACACGTTCTTTCTTCCTTCTGGGTCTCTTTCTGGCTATGCCTCAGGGAACTGGAGGGGTTCAAGTTACAAAATGAGCTTGCCTTTTGTCTTGTTGATCTCACATTGTTATGCAATTAAAGGGAAAAAAAAATCTTGATGATGCTGCCTCCCTCAGAAAGGCCACATCAAAAGTTAGAGTTCACCAAAAATAATACACACTTTTTCCTAAAACACAAACAGTTCCTTGAAAAGGATGTCATGCTGTAATTTGTTTTGTGAATTCTGTAAACCACAGAACATTTACTTACAGTCAAGTTTGACCTTTCTTTATTTTCCTTCTTTTTATGCATACAAAGCTCCATTTTCTCTTCTTTTGAGAAGAAATATAAAAGCTAACATTCTCTTTAAAGAATATATATATATATATATATATATATATATATATATATTCTAGATTAGATTTTATTGGAATACTGAGTTTTATTTTTAGCCAGGGTCTTTTGGCTTTATGCAATAATATTTTATGGAACGCAATCACTTGCGTAAAGACCAGAGAGGCCCATTGAAACTTTACAGAAAGAATATTCTGTGCTGCTCTTAGGATGATGGGAAATGCAATATGTGTACTAAGCTCCACATTGCACCCCATTGAAAGGAGAAATTCCTATGACTGATTTGATGGTAGTAAAACCTTTTTAAGGATTTTTTTGGATAAAGAAAGTAATAACAAGAAATGGGCATATAATTAAGTTTCCAAATTGCATGTGTCATAAGCGTCTTATTGTCCCTCTGGAGGGGAAATTTACTGTTGACTTAGTTAGGCATTTTTTCTACTACGTGCTCCATTTTTTAAAATCAGTCTCTCCAAATTCTCTAAACAATTCTCTGCTGTTTGAGTTATAAGAACTTTTTACTGGCATTTGTGTTTTATTTTCCATTCATTAAGGCACTGTTTTACAACCACCAGGTTACTATAGGAATGGAAGTAAATACAGATTTGGAAAGATACTTGTTGCAAGGTCTAGTTTTGCCTCTCTTGTGAATCATGTGGATGATGCTCTTTATTGAATATACCTTCTTGTTTGGTAATCCAGTTGGTCTTCACCTAAGGAAATGAAGTTGGAAAGTCTGTGGTCTGCTTTGTGTGAAATCTATTCCATAGTCTTTCTTCATTCTTTTCATGTCCTTTAAGAATACTTTGATCTAAAAAAAGATTAAAAAAAAAATAGAGAAATGAAAGAAAAAGGAAGGAAGGAAGGAAGGGAGAAATGGAGAAGGAGAAATATAAGTTAGATGTATAAAAAGTCTGCTTTGGAACTATTATAATTTCATAATGTGAAAGTGGTCTGTCAAGCCTCTCTGTAGGCACCCAAAGTAACCTTAAGGGAAACTGTATCTATTCAGGTAGCAACAGGCAATTTGCAGACTTTAAAGAAACAATCAGCGGTTCCAGTGCATTACTTTGGAGAAGATCCCTGTGCTCCCCTCTGTGGCTCAGCATTGTTTCCTTAGGGCTTGGTCTTTGTTAACTGGATTGGAGCAAAGTGAGGGATGGAGGGCTGTTCCTTTCCAGACTTAGCTTTTACAAATTTGGGAGAACCAATTTAGTAATGCTTATGAAACTAAAGACTTGAGACCATCTGTAAGTTACTGGAGCCACATTTGAAGTCATAATAAAATATTTCTTGAAAACCACTGTTGCAAAATTATTGCCACATTTTTGGCATATTAAAATACATTATATTTATATACTTTCATAAAATAATGACTGGAAAGGGACATGTATAAACATATATACATTTCATTCCATTTTTCTCAGTGAAAGAATGTTCATGTCAATAAAATTTTAATGTTAACTCTTAAATGATTCCTAGAAATTCCAAACTAAGCAAATTTCAGAATTTCCTAATTCTGTTTTGTTAATTTTTCTAGACCAAATTTCAGTATAGAGTTTGACAATAGAAGAAACCTGTTAATCCTATAGCTACTCTGTTTGCATATAGTCATTAGGTAAGGATCATTTTATTCATTTCAGTAGACTAACAATTTTATGATTTTAAGCAGATTGCTATGTGTGAGTTTGAGATTTTGTCTAGGGAGCCAGAATCACACCATATTCAGAGGAACACCAAATATAATAATTGAATACTCACTGACAGTGTCCCAAAGCCAAGAAGAGAAGCTGTTGAAAAAGATTTGTCTCCCAACTCTCAAGTCAGAGACACATTGAGCAATATCTCTTAGTAGAAAATATTACTGGCTACGTGACACATTTTAGGCAAGGAGAGGCCTTACTCCTTTTAAAGATTCATTCTTTTGAAAAACACAGTGCTCTAAATTAGTGTTGGCATTTTAATGTATTAAAATATACAAACTTACTAAATGTCATATTTAAACTCTGATCAAAATAATTGACTTTCTGGACTAAAAATACATATTACTAGTTTTACATATATATATACATTATGTATCTGTGTACATATATATTATATATAAACCTGTTGATGTTCAATCAGTCCCTACTCATAGCAGCCCTATAGGACAGAGTAGAGCTGCCGCATAGGATTTCCAAGGAGCGGCTGGTAGATTTGAACTGCTGACCTTTTGATTAGCAGCTGAACAATTAACCACTGCACAACCAGGGCTCTATTATAAAAAAATATATATATATACCTAGATATATATAAATATGTATGTAGTTGTCCAAAAAGTTTATCTTTTTAATTAGGGATATATGTATATGTAAATGGAATAATATAAAATAATAATATAATCAGATCTTAAACCTATTATTATGCTCACTTTTAAAATGTGCTATTTGTACATAAGTCCTTAGCTCACAGTTGATGTTGAGTCAGTTCCAACTCACGGTGACCTATGTGTGTCAGAGTGGAGCAGAACTCCATGTAGTTTTCAATGGATGATTTTTCAGACGTTAGACCGCCCGGGCTTTTTTAAGAGGCACTTCTGGGTCAACTCAAAGCTCCAACCTTTCAGTTAGCAGCCGAACACTTTATCTGTTTACACCACCCAGGGACTCCTTTAGTGCAGTCAGGCAATATAAACTTGCTAATGTCATGTTTAGAACTTCAGTCTCTTTAGAAGTGACAGTTCTGCTCTAGGAATAAGCTCATAAAAACTTTGTTCCTGGAATGACATAGTTTGCTTCAGACGCAACAATCTAGAGTCATCAGGGGAAAGATGACCTGAAAGGGTAAGGGCAAAACAGAGGGTACTGTAACATACAAGATTTTGACTAGACGTTGAACTTCAGGCAATAATTTTCCTTATCAAATGTAAAAGAAAGAGGGAGAACAAGAGTGGGAAATGTGCCCCTTTCATTTGGTAATTATGGAACATAAAAGAATCATAGAATGTGAGAGTTGCATGTGATTTTAGAGACCACATAAGTGAATTCCTCCCTTCCCCCTTTCGTCTTATAGTTGGGGAAATTGAGGCGACTTCCTAAGGTCACATAATTAAGGGTAGTATCAAGAACAAATTAGATGTCATAAGTCAAGTCCAGTGTTCTTTCCATTCTACTACTGTTCTTCACTGAAGTCATAGGATGTAATCCTGGGATGCATCCAGTGGGAAACGTTGCAGAATTTGACCACATTTTTGAAAGTTTTTGGAGAAGCTGCACTTAATTTCTTCTTCCCCGTCTCTTTTATTCAATGCCAGATGGTTAAAGAATAGCATCCTCTGCACTGGCAGATACCATACTAAAATGCTTAATTTTAGGAGAGGAAAATAGAGAAGAACAATATGGTAAAGAAATAGAAAGCACATCACATATTTGAGAAATAGCAAGGAGCAGTGTGAATATAGTCCTTGGGGAATGTGGCAAGAGATGGAGTCAGAGAGGTGATGGGCAGCACCATGCAGAGACTTGTGAGACATTTAAAAAACCTTTACTTTTAATGCCAGAGAAATAGGGTTAAATGGAGATCAACTTGTCTGCTTTGTTGAGAATCGAGTGTAGAGGGATAAAAGGAGATGTAGTTTTTTTTTTTTTTAGGGATCCTAGGTGAGAGATCATGGTGACCAGGGTGGTCACAGTGGAGGTGTTGACACACAGTAAGTTTCTGAATATATTTTGATAGTGGAAACAATAGAACTTCCTGATGGATTTGATATGGGCTTGTCTTAGTTATCTAGTGCTGCTGTGACAGTCTCTCACAGTTTAGGAGGCTAGAAGTACGAATTCAGGGTGCCAGCTCTGGAGGGAGTCTTTCTCTGTCAGCTCTGGGGAAAGATCCTTGTCATCATACTTCCCCTAATGTAGGAAATTCTCAGTGCAGGGACCCCAAATCCAAAGAACACCGTCTGCTCCTGATGCTTCTTTCTTGATGGCCTGAGGTCCCTCTCCACGCTGCTCAGTTCTCTCTTTTATATCTCAAAAGATATTGACTCAAAATACAACTTAATCCTGTAGATTTAGTCTTTCCTCAAGAACATAACTGCCTCTAATCCTGCCTCATTAACATCATAGAAGTTAGAATTTACAACACATAGGAAAATCACATCAGAGGAGACAAAGATGGGAAATCAAGGCAATAAAGACGAAGGGGTAGGGAAAGAGAAAAAGAGATGTGTGTGTGTGTGTATGTATGTGCGTGTGCGTGTGCGTGTGCGTGTGTGTGTTTTGGGGTATGTGAGAAGATGGAGGGTGAAAAATAAGGGAAGAAGAGCAGGACTTCCTAGGGTGGAGAACACCAATTATAACTGGTGAGAAGATGTGCGGGCACTTAGCCTCTTCCGCAGAAGTGTGCATGATGGCCCTTGTTGTGTGCTTCTCACAAGGACCCCCCTGGTCGAATGGTGAGTGAGGTGCTGGAGAAGGTCCTGAAGTGCCAGCAGCCACAACAACTGCCTGGAACCTGCTTTAGCAGCCACTCTCTGATGTGCTGCCTTCCATACTTGTCCAAGCATGAACTGTCATGAAGAGTTTTCCCTGGGCACACCTTCCCTTGCACTCAATGCACAAACATAGGCAGATGAATGAAAGAATGCTCAGGTTGAAACGTGCACTTTTATTTTTGTAAGAAAAACCTGAAAGAAAAGAGGTCCTTGTACCATTTGAAAGTGTATAATTTTATAATCTGATCCTTTTTAGCGCTGACCTACAATTAAACAATAAAGGAAAATGTAGGCTTGGATTTTCACCTATAATTCGTATTCACATGATTATAATATGCCATTATAAATTATACAGGGGATCAAAATCTGCTCTCTCAGAGGTCAAAAAGACTCATAATTCTAAAGGACACTAAAATACTCACCCTGATTGATAGAGATAGGTATTACATAAATCAGATCATGTCACAGCCCTACTCAAAAACTTCCGGTTTCCCTTCTTGTTCAGAATGAAATCCAAAGTCCTTGCAGTGATCTACAAGGCCTTACAGAAACTGGCTCTATGCCTCCTTTCTGATTCCATTTCCAGCCACCTTCCCTCTCGTTCATTTTGCAGCAGGCATAATGACAGCTTTGTGATGTCTTCAGTACACCAAAGGCCCTCCTACTTCAGGACTCTTCGCACTTGCTGTTCCCTCAGCTGAGTGCTCTTCCTCAAAATTCCACTTGATCTACCTCCTCACTTTGTATAGTTCTCTGTTCCATTGTCACCACCTCAGAGTGGCCTTCTCTGCCCACCTATATCTATATCTGCACCGCCTATGATTTTCTATCTACTTACTCTATTTTATCTTTCACCTTAGTCTTTGCTCCATGCTTGCTGGTTTTTGTTTTAAATATATACTGCCTTTCTCTCCTATTAGAACGTAAACTCCATGAAGGCAAGACTTTGCTTCTCATGAAGGGCTTTGTTTGCTGCTAATCCCTCACTGTACCAGTATTTGGCATATAGCAGGTGCTTGAAGAAGTTTGTTGAGTGAAAAAAGTGAATGAATTGACTTTTTGATGCATTGACATGATAGTCCACCTTCGAGTTCTTACAACACTCCACCACCTTGGCTTCTTCAACATTGACACTTTACTGACTGTTCTAGTCATTTAAGGTTTGGGATTGGCATGCGTTCATAGCCTCTTCTGCAAATGCTACCTGATATGTACCGTATGCTGCGGTCATATCAAACTAATTGCCACAATCCTCCATACCCTTTCAAATTCCTATGCCTTCGCTCTTGCTAATCTACTTGTCTGCAATGTGTTCTTTACTTGCTGTACTTGGCAGCCTCCTATATTAATGCACAAACTCACTTTTCAAGTCCCTTACTCTGGTGGATTTTCTTCATACTGCCTTCCTCCATGGTGGCTGCTAACTCCTGTCTCTGTCTTGGTACACCGTTTGTACCATGTCATACTGCAAAGACGTTTGTTTCCCATCTGCCTTTCCTTGGAATCTATGAACTCATTTAGGGCAGATCTACAGTTTAATTGCCTTTTTTTGAATACTCGCACCATCCTATTGCCTCCCACATACTAGAGACTCAAGAAATGACTGCTGAATGAATAAAAAAAAAAATTGTCAAATAACAATATGGGTTAAAATGCTTTGGACACTTTAAAATTTGAGTTGAAAGCTGAAGAGCTGAGCCTTTTGTCTTCCTTTGAGCAGAGCAGTGCTCCTCTGGTGCTCCTTCCCTGCAGCTGAGCGTGTCAAATGAGTGGGTAGCATTGTAGACTGTTCACTCAGCACATGCCGGGTGAGTCACGGGACATCATTAGTGTGGTTCAGCTTAAGCACAGCACATGGCTCAATGTCAGTGTAACCAATTGTTGGCCCAGCAATTGGAGATGAACTCGTTCCAGAGGTCTGATTCTAACTGAGGAGGTTCTGAATCAGACTCAAGTGTCACAGAAAGAAATTCAGAATAGAATGCCTTTGTCCCCATACTGTGTAGGAGCACCCTAGTATCTGGTCCCATAATCTGTTGTTGTGTGCCGTTCAGTTAATCCCAACTCCTTGCAACCTTATATGACAGTGTAGAACTGCCCCATAGGGTTTCCTTGGCTATAATCTTTATGGGAACAGATCACCAGGTCTTTTCTTCCACAGAGCAACTGGTGAGTTCGAACCGTCAACCTTTTAGTTAGGAGCCGGGCCCTTAACTCTTGCACCACCGGGGATCCTTGGTCACATAATACATGCCTCTATTTATTTTTATGGGCTCAATGCACTCTCTCTAGGATAAATTTCACTGGGGAGAGAACATGCAAAGAAGGGAGAGATAGTTGCTTCTTCAAGAAGAGCATAGAAGATCTTCAGTGGTCAAGTGAAGATGAGAAAGCATATGTTGTTTATTGGTAGGTGCCGTCGAGTCAGTTCCGACTCATAGTGATCCTGTGCACAACAGAACGAAACACTGTCCGGTCCTGTGCCATCCTTACAATTGTTATTATGCTTGAGCCCATTGTTGCAGCCAGTGTGTCAATCCACCTCGTTGAGGGTCTTCCTCTTTTCCGTTTACCCTGTACTTTGACAAGCATGATATCCTTCTCTAGAGACTGATCCCTCCTGACAACATGTCCAAGATATGTAAGACGCAGTCTCGCCGTCCTTGCCTCTAAGCAGCATTCTGGCTGTACTTCTTCCAAGACAGATTTGTTCATTCTTTTGGCAGTCCATGGTATATTCAATATTCTTCGCCAACACCACAATTCAAAAGCGTCAGTTCTTCTTTGGTCTTCCTTATTCATTGTCCAGAAATCACATGCATATGATGCGATTGAAAATACCATGGCTCGGGTCAGGTGCACCTTAGTATTCAAGGTGACATCTTTGCTCTTCAACAGTTTAAAGAGGTCCTTTGCAGCAGATTTACCCAATGCAATGCATCTTTTGATTTCTTGACTGCTGCTTCCATGGCTGTTGGTTGTGGATCCAAGTAAAATGAAATCCTTGACAACTTCAATCTTTTCTCCATTTATCATTTATCATGCTCATTGGTCCAGTTGTGAGGATTTTTATTTTCTTATGTTGAGGCGCATATATGCTATTATTATTGCATCTATTATTTCTTTGAGGAGCTCTGGTCGTACAATGGTTAAGTGCTCAGCTTCTAACCTAAAGGTTGGCAGTTCAAACTCACCCAGCCTCTTTTGGAGAAGAAATACCTGGCAATCTGCTTCTGTAAAGATTATGGCAAGAAAACACAATGGGGCAGTTCTGTTCTGTCACATGGGTCTCTCTGAGCCAGAATAGACTTGACAGTACCCAATAATTATTTGTTTTCTCCCAAAGTAACGCATGTAAAAATCATGCCTCTTGTTCGTGGACTCCAGCCATCTCTCTCTTACTCTCTCCTACTTCCTGGGTCCTGTGCCTTTCAATTCTTTTGGCTTACTTTGTCTTATAGAAGTAACAACACATTATTCAGAAAGTGTTCATTAGCATTAAATTTCTGAACCATTTGTGTGTCTTAAAATATCTTTATTTCAGTCATACAATTGATTATTTGTTTGGCTGGAGGTAGAATTAAAAGTTAATTATTTTCCCTCTAAACTTAAGGACATTCAGTGTTGCTGATTGATGCCAATCTCATTTTGTTTCTTCTGAGATGTCTTTTTTTTTTTTTTTCTCTCTCTTTCAAGGATCTCTGGGGATTTGAAGTTTCATGAAATTATGTCTGCTTGCATTTTTTTTTATACATTATGCTTTGCACTCGGTTGGACTTGTCACATCTGTAGACTTGAATCATTCTTCAGTTCCTAAAAATTATCTTCCTTTGTTAGTTAATAATTTTCTACTCTCTTTTTCTTAGCTCTCTCTGTGACTCCTGTTATTCAAATATAGGACTTTTGCATTGATCTTTTGTTTCATATTTCCCCACTTATTTTATATTTTATCTATTTGCTTCCATTTTTAAGAAATTTCTTAAACTGTATTTTTTCAAACCTTGCATTTTTTTTTTTATAATTATGCAGTCACAGCTTTTGTCGCTGTTTTCCTAGTTCATTGATTATTCTTTTTGTCATAACAACATGCCTTTGTTTTAAAGATAAAATATTTTCTTGAAGTTCTTTGAGATTGTTATTTCTGTTCCCTGGACTTGTTATTTCCTCCAGGGTCATTTATTTTTATGTTTATTTTGATCTTTTATTTTTCACATTTTAGGTCTCATGTGCTAGGAAAATTTCTGTTTTTCTCCTCATATTTAAGAAACTAGTAACTGTGTGAGTTTTCCCTGTGTAAATAGATCAATTGGGAGCCCTAGGAGTTACACAGACACAATTATAGGCATGTCTACTTTAACTGGAAAAAAATCCATCAGCTGATGCATTTTTTTTTTATTTTTCATTTTTTCTTACTTTTTTGGGTAAATTCAAATATATAGGATGAGTCCTGCAAGATGGAACATTTTGAAAATCTGTAAGAAATTATAAAATCCATGTTTGTGAGTTCTAGAATGATCTGCATAAGAAAGTGCTATTTGCTTCAGTCAGAAACCAGTAGATGTTGTATATCCTGAGCTACAAGGCATAGGAAGATAACATTTCCCCTGCAAGTAGGTAAGATATATTTATTAACAAAATAGTTGTATGCGAATGAAAATATACTGCATTCCATGCTAATTTTCAAGTAATAGACCAAATTTCTTCTAGTCTATTCTAGAGTTAGATGGAAATTTATAAAAATATTTTGATGGGGGAATGGTTTTTGTACCTTTCTGTTTCTTAATTTACTGTCTCATTTTAATGGAGTATAACATCCAGATGGAAACCCTGGGGGCGTAGTGGTCAAGTGCTACGGCTGCTAACCAAAGGGTCGGCAGTTCGAATCCTCCAGGCACTCCTTGGAAACTCAATGGGGCAGTTCTACTCCATCCTATAGGGTTGCTATGAGTCGGAATCCACTCGAGGGCACCGGGTATTTTTTTTTTTTTTTTAACATCCAATAGCTTCCTTCAAAAATTACTTAGAGCAGATGCTACTTTTAAAAAATATTTTGAATATCTAAGTCTCCATAGCTCTACTCTCACATTGATTGTCAGTTTGGATGGACCTGGAATTCTTAATTAAAAAAAAAAATCCTTAAAATTTTCCTCAAATGTGTCCTAAATGTAGCCTCTAAATCTCTGATCTGTTCTTGGCAATTTTCCATGTCTGTTTTATGTTCTACTTTCTGAGAGAAGTCATCAACTTTGTCTTCAAAACTGCTCATCAAATGTTTTATTTAATATTTTTTGTTTCCTTTGATTGTACCCTCTGATTTTATTAAAAAAAATTTTTTTTTATTTTTTTTTAGTTGTGCTATTTTACTTCTTTAAGAATAATTCAACGTTTTGAAATTCTGGTTTCTTTTCCTTATTTTATCTGTGTTTTTAAGCTCACTTTCCTTTATTTCCATGTCAGTTTTGTTCTGTCTTTTATGTAAGAGCCTGTCTGCAAACAAATAGGGGCCATCCACTCGTATTTCAGAGAGGGACACAGAAAAGATAAGTGGGAGCTATGTGTGCCTCAGCTGAGCTTTTTGACTGGAGAATTCACCAGTCAAAAGGAAGATTGGAAGAAGACCTGCCTGTTTTTTCTGTTTTCTTGTCGCCCAGTTAGTTTCTCCAGAAAGAGAAGAAGAATCAGCTTGCTTTTCATGAAGTTCTCTCTGTAGACATTTATGTTTAGCTTTCCCCTCTGTAGATCATCTGTATGCTTTCATATTCTAAAATTATGTTAACAACCTTTTGTCGCCTGTTTCTCCTCTCCAATCTCTTTGTCCTTCAAAAAACAAATATATGTATGTATATATATATGTGTATGTATTTAGTGTCCATCTATAGAGAGGTGCCTTTATGGAAAAGGTAATCAATCTGTACCTTGAAGGATTAGTAAAGATTAACCAAAAGCCAAACCCATTGCCATCGAGTCCAACTCATAAAAAAAAAAACTTAAAAGGCAGAGTAGGACTGCCCATAAGGTTTATAAGGAACGGCTGGTGGATTCAAACTGCTGACCTTTTGGTTAGCAGTCAGATGCTTTAAATACTGTGCCACCAGGGCTACAAGTAAAGATGGGACAAGTGTAATTGACTGGGGAGTAAAGGTGTGGAGGGAAGAAGCCTTTCCAGATAGAGGAGAAAGAAACAAAAAAAGAAACTAGTTTGTGGGGGAGTCGATTCCGACTCTTAGAGACACTTTAGGCTTTCCAAGCAGTGGCTGGTGAATTTGAACGGCCAACCCTCTTAACCACCACACCACCAGGGAATAGAGGGAAAGCAGATGGAAAATTGATTTTTATGATACATATGATAGGATGGGGAACCTTGTATAACTGTCTACCTACCCATTTTCATAACAGTGTTGTTTGTTCTCTAAGGTGTTCATAGGATTAATCTAATTAAATAGGTAAGATAAAACAGACTTATTTGTTTGCGGGGACTTATTTCAATATATTATATTTCAGCAACATACATCACATGGTTATTTCACTCAGAAGAAAAATAGTGAATTGATTATATGTGACACTTTTATGAAAATTAAAATGTAAGAATTGGTAATATTGGGAAGGGAAAGAATTGAAGATTTTTCACCTGATAATGCAGGATATATATTGAAAAAAAAAAGATTAAATTGTACATGTTGTTGTTGTGTGCTGTTGAGTTGATTCCAACTCTTAGCAACAATATAAAATAGAGTAGAGCTGCCTTGCGGGTTTTCCAAGGCTGTAATCTTTTTGGAAGCAGACTGGCACATCTTTTGTCCATGGAGCAGCTGATGGGTTTAAATCGCCAACCTTTCAGTTAGCAGCCGAGTGCATAACTCCTGCTCTGCCAGGGCTCCTTAGTAAACAAAATTAGGTTATTTAGTTTCACTGATGGTGACATTTCAGATTTGTCTTTCCAATTATTGGAAGGACTAATATAGAAGACATTTACATATGCATTTATGAGCTTGAAGGATTGAATTTTGATGACAGTAATGGAGTTATTAGAAATAATATTTCATACAGTCTTATATCTAGGTAGGCTTCAAATAAATATTAAAGTATTATGGTACAAATTTTATTTAATATCTGATATTTCATAGGCATCAACGGATATTAAAACTATAACAAAATAATAGCAAAAACAACTTACTTAAACCTCTTATCTCAGTCTCTGCATGTAAATTAATAATGATGAGAAATAGCAGTGAGATCATTTTCCTCTTTGATTTCGGTTTATAACTTTGACAACTTGTTTAGGACATGCAATTACAAGTTTTATCATAAAATTAATAGGCAATCATTGTAGAAAATCTGGGAAATACAAAAAGAATTTCAAATTAAAAGAACTCAATTATCTCACTAGGAAGGATTGGGTTTGTAGTGACGGAAAATTTGGCATTGGATATTAGTGATGGGTGCACAGCATGATTGATGTAATTGATGATACTGAATTGTACATGTGAAAAATGTTGAACGGGCAAATTTGTGTTATCTATATTTCCAAACCAAAATAAACACCCAAACCCATTGCGGACTCACAGCGACCCTATAGGACAGAGAAGAACTGCCCCATAGGATTTCCAGGGAGAGGCTGGTGGATTCAAACTGCCTACCTTTTGTTAGCAGCCACTGCGCCACTAGGGCTTCTATCTATATTTCTACAACAATAAAAAAAGAATGAAATAAATATGTATTAAAAAAGGATAACGATTTTAATACTTGGTTTAGTTATTTCTCACAGAAGCACACACAATGGAGATATAGTTTTAATTTCAATACAGTATGAGATTTCCTCATTTCATTAAATAGTCTTTAACAATTGAATCAATGATGGCATACTGGTCTTAAAGCCTCCAATAAAAAAAAAAAAATCATTTTATAAAGCCCAGTACCATTCATTAGTTTATTCTGTTTTTAAACCAGTGCTGAGGAGAAAGGGGTTAAGGAGCCCTGAGACAATAGAGGTAAGTGCTGAAGTGTCTGAGTGGGCCAGCAGGGGTTTCTGTCAAGGGATGAGGCTGCCACATTCCTACTGTGTCTGACCTTAGACTCACTTAACATTATAATCTGGATTCTATTAAGGGAATTTCGTGTTTTTCCTTTGCAAGACTCACCCCCTACCACGACAAATATTTAAATTTTTTTTTTTTTTTAAAGTCGGGAAAGCAAACTTTTTCCCAAAAGAAATTTATAGTTCAAATTTACACCAAGTTCTCACTAACTGGAGCAAGCCAGGTTTTCACTAAAACTTCGGCTTTCCTCTGTAAAACATTAGTCACTCCCTTGGAAGAAGCAGTTTTTTTTTTATATACCATGGGATAAAATAACCACAGATGTGCAGTAATAGGATGGACTTTAGAATGTACCTGCAAAGCATTTTTTTTTTTCAGTTAGAGAAAAAAAAAAATGAAATAAAAAAAAAAAGACTGAATTAGAATGCTTACAAAGAAAAAAAACTGATTTAGCATTAAGGAAATGATTAGTTTTTGATCCATTGAAATAGTGTTTTCTTTTCCTTTTTTTTTGCTTTATACTTCGGAAGTTCTTGAGGTTGTGCCAGTCATTTGCACTGAATGATTTTGAAAAGTATTCACTGTTCCCATGTGTAATTGGTGGCTTTTCTTATTGTGCAGAACTGTAGTGACGCCTGTGGCCAAAGAGTTTGATCCTGACATGGTCCTAGTTTCTGCTGGATTTGATGCATTAGAAGGCCACGCCCCTCCTCTGGGGGGTTACAAAGTGACAGCAAAATGTAAGTATGTCATTTTGGACTTTATGAAATGCTGTGATACCAAAACATCTTTTAAGTCTTTAAGACAGAAAACATTTTTTATGCCTGCGTCTAGTACACTTTGGTGAGACATTTGAAAATGTTTCAGACAGTGTTTATTGTTCAGTCAGATTCTTCTGTCTGAAGCCATTGGCCTTTAAAAAAATGAAGTTAATTTTTTTTCCCTTGGTGGACTTGACATGACATTACAGAAACTTTATGCTTTTCAGAAGTTCCATTTTGCCATTTAAAGGCAGAAATGATAGGGCGTTTGTTTAAAATATGCTGAATGACTTGAGACATAATGAATCTGGAAAAGCTACTGGCTTTTTTGCAAAGACAATAGAAGTCACTGTTTCATTTCATTGTGCATGGTTAAATAAACCCAGTTGCATCAAGTCGATTCCAACTCATGGCGACCCCATGTAGGTCATAGTAGCACAGTGCTTCATAGGGCTTTCAATGAGTTTTTGGAAGTAGATCGCCAGGCCTTTCTTCCGAGGCTCCTGTAGATGGACTTGAACCTCCAACCTTTCAGTTAGCATTGGAGCATGTTAACTGTACCACCCAGGAACCTGTTCTAATAATGTTCCTCCAGGTTTGAATACAAAAGCATACTTCCTCCTTGCTCAGAGGCTCTGTGTATGCCTACAAGCAGCCTTCGAGATCAGCACTGGTTTTCTGTTGTGTTGCAAGGATTAACTTTTTTGGCTGGGTTCCTTAGCAATTAGACACCAACTGAAGAAATGAATTTTGTGTAACACTACTTGTGAATAATATAACCTAATGGAATCTGGCTAGAAAGAGGATTTAAAATGATTTCCTTGCTTTGTGAGTGTGCAAATGAGGTGTATGTGTAGTCTGCACATACACTGCAAATCTAGATATCCATAAAAAGTTAAAAAAAAAAAAAAGAAAAGGATCCCCTATTGTAGGAAGAGTTGAAAAAACAAACAAAGCAAAAACAACCAAATAGTTTTAACTGGGAGAAGTGAGTTTGGAGCAAGTGTGTTTTATTAATTTGAAAACAACCAAAGAAACAGCATCATGTCAACCTTTGTCTGTAGCTGGGTTCTCATGTGAGAGTTTTCTGCACTCTAATTGTTCCAGCAACATTGTTAGGTAGTACCTATTTTTAACATCTATTATTTACACAGTGTTCTTGGTGCCTTGTCGTCTACTGAAAACATTAAAAGAGGCAACTCCACAGAGACAAAGCATAATTATTCACAATTTTGGTCAAATTGGATAGAGAAGTGTTTGTTCGTATCAAATGTCTTTATGATCCTTTCCTCTCGCCCTCCCCCATGGAAGTCTGCTTAAATGGCAGGCAGCCTTTCCAATGAAGATAAACCTCATTTGAGTCAAGACAGGTGAATAGTTAAAATAAAGGAAAAAAAAAAAAAAGCACCTCAAATAAAGATAATCCCAAACAATATAAAACACATGGAGACCAAAGATGGAAATCTAGAAAAGGCGCTCTCTGCCATTGAATTCAGGAACCTCCCTCAGAAGGGAGGAATGTCTATCTTTGAGTGTTTCTGCTTGCCAAGTGAGCAGGTTGTAACCAGTCCATTTCTTAGAACTAGCTGGCAGGGACTGATCCTTTCGTTTGCCGGTTGGCTTATTTCTTGCCAAGTCATATTCAAATCTCCAATGCCACTTTGGAAGATAGAATAGAAAGTAGGAGTAATACAGTTTCCTTTGGTCATAGACCTAAGAAACATGGTTTCTGTGTTGTGTTAGCTTTAGTACAGTGCATTGAGACTTTCAATTATTGTGTTTTCTTAAACATTTGGGGGAAACTGTTCATTGCTGTCTACCCCAGGGTAAGTTTGTCTATAATTTCTCCAAACCCTTTTTGATATGTTTCTCTCCTTTGATATTTTTTCTCCTCTAGAAACCATAGGCTTTCTCAATAGATGCCTTGTTTCCTAAAAAAAAAAAAAAAAAAAGGCGTAAGTTATAAGTGATTTAAGAACTCTTTGTTGAATATTTGCGTTTTAATAAAGGAAAGATATACAATGAGGAGAGAGAATCTTAAAGCCTGAAGAGATCATAGTAAAATTGCCTAGAACAGTTTACCTATCTTTTAGATGAGGAAATTCTTATTTTATTTCACTATCTGAAATAACTGAATTAAAACTTAAGTGTTATCCTGAATTTGCAATTAGATGAAATTGCATGAGCCTTTTACTGGATTTCATCCACTAAAGAGAAGACATTTTTTATGAAAGCATGGAAACAGAGAACTCAAATGCACATTAGAGAAGCCACATGGGTGCCCAAGACCTTAATTTCCACAAACACAGTCTATGATAGACACTAACTAGTCCCATGATCCCTAAATGTAAAACAACAGAGCATCATAGCTGGGCAACTCTCTGTATATATCATCTCATGTAGGTATATGTTTGCCAGCTATATTTTCTACAGAAACTGCTAGAATTAGATAGAAGCTAGAATTTCTGGACCGCTTTACAGTTATTCCCCAAATGTCTCACTATTGGGTCTCTTTTTTTGCTTTCTAACAACCTGGCAGATACATTTACATTGCTTCGGTTTGAAAGTTCTGGTAGACAATTAATACCTTGTTCTCACTGTCCTATGACAGAATTTATCCTCCATCTGAAGAGGGTCGGGGGCGTCCCAGAATAAGGCTATAAATGGGCTAAAACCTAAAGTTAAAAGTTGGTAGAAAATACAGAAATAAATACCTCTCCTAATGTTTCTTAATTGTGCTAAAACACATCCCTGCCCCAAGTAGAACATTTGACAATTTTTGAGGGGCCTTAGGATGATATCCCATTGGAGGTGCTAACGTTTTCTTTTCTAAGCACATTGAATTAAACAATAATTTTTAATAATTTTGTTCAAGATCTCTGAAAGGAAAAGAGAAATGAACTAGTGTTTTTAAATACTTAATTAGCTATCCAATTTCTTAAAAATTGGAATTGGTGTTTTAACAAAAGTCTTAGCCCAAATATAAAGGCAATTGAAAATTGAAGATTAATTCTTGGTTAGTTTTATTTTTCTTCTCTCTCCTCTCTTCTGTCCTCCTTTCTTTACATATGAAGTGTTCTCAGTTGTGAAACTACAACAGTCATATTCAGATTGGTTTGTGTGAAATTAAAAAAATATATATGTGAATTAGTTATTTAAAATCTATGCTGTTCTTTTGATGAAACACTAGGCATAAGGCCCAAACTGAAGGGAATGTCTAGCTTTGTGTCCTGCCCTAAAACCTAACCTACCTCAAGCTTTACCTTGAAGTTATCAGTTTATTTCTCTTAAGGTACAGATTCAGATCTAACTGTCTTCTGGTTACGGTTTAAGAAGGTTGTCATGGCAGCTGAGTGGCATGTTCAGGTGATAAAATTGATTGACCATAATACCATGCAGCTCAGTATGTCACCTCTCTACACATTTTATTTGGGCCCATGGAGCTGAAGACAAGCTCTGTCAGAAGTAAGTACTTTTCGGTAAAGTTGACTTCTTTTCTTCTCACTGATGTTACTACACCTATCTTAAAATATCCCTTACTTTCTAAGTTTCTGATTTCCTGTCCACTCTCAAATACTATAAAGGACCCGATCACATTTACTTTTGTATTTTACTTATTACCTGATTTGTACTTTTTAAAGTGTGTGAATTTCAGCAAATGTAATAGTTCCACTTGAGTGTTCCATCTTTGATTATTTATCCCTAATTGCCAAATCAATGATTTGTCTCCTCATAATAGAAGTTCTGGCCACAGAAAATGGGTGTGGGAAAAAGAGAGGATATCTACAAAACAATAATTCTTGAAGAGTCAAGGTTAAAGTGCTGCAGTTATTTTATATTAGCATGGAAGTTGAGAGAATATCTCCTCATCCAGCTACACCAGATTAACGTCTCTTATTTATCTCTGCTGTGTCCGCAGAAGCTGGCCTAATGCCCGCTAACCAAAAAAAGCCAAACCTATTGCCATTGAGTTGATTTTGACTCATAGCAACCCTATAGGACAGAGTAGAACTGCCCCATAAGGTTTCCGAGGAAAGCTTGGTAGATTCCAACTGCTGACATTTTGGTTAGCAACCATGCTCTTAACCACTACACCAGGGCAGTAGAAATAATTTCTTCTTATTATTATATGTTTTTTTTTTATGAATGACTAAAGCTAAAATGAACTCACGATCTTCTAAGCAAATCAAACGCTTTCTTCCATAATATTTGATGTTACTTGAATTAGAATTTCACTTCTTTTTTTTTTTTTTTTTTGGTCATTGCTATCCCCATTACTCCCACTACCTTCTAGATCTGGGACCACATATTTATACCTCCTATAATATTTTTAGTTAACACAAACTTGTGTTTCTGACAATTGTTTCTGACAGTTATCACTTGTTTAAATGTCCTTTTAATAGAAGTATTATTGAAAAGAATGTAAGCATTAAATGATTAAATGGGAAAGTCATGGTTTCCTTTTAACAGGAGGCCTTGGGCAAAAGAGCTGAGTCCCAGCTGTTAAAGGCTTCCAGATAAACTCAGTTTGTCCCTGCTTAGAAAAGCAGGACAGTGGGAGACGATTGAATCCTTATATAACACATTTGAAATAACCATGAAAAATTAAAGAGAGTACAAATGAGCTCATCTTGGTATCAGAAGATCTATGTTCAAATCACACCTTTGCTCTTCACTAATTATGTGATCACATTGAGAAGAATGGGAATTCCTCACAACTGGACCAATAAGCACCATGATAAACAGAGAAAAAATTGAAGTTGTCAAGGATTCATTTTACTTTGATCCACAGTTAACACCCATGGAAGCAGCAGTCAAGAAATCAAAAGACATATTGCATTGGGAATTCTGTTGCAAAGGACCTCATTAAAGTGTTGAAAAGCAAAGATGTCACCTGGAAGACTAAGGTGCACCTGACCCAAGCCATAGTATCTTCAGTCGCATCATATGCATGTGAAAGCTGGAAAATGAATAAGGAAGATCGGAGAAGAATTGATGCCTTTGAATTGTGGTGTTGACGAAGAATATTGAATATACCATGGACTGCCAAAAGAATGAACAAATCTGTCTTGGATGAAGTACAACCAGAATGTTCCTTAGAAGCAAGGATGGCGAGACCGCATCTTACATACTTTGGCCATCTTGTCAGGAAGGATCAGTCCCTGGAGAAGGACATCATGCTTGGTAAAGTACAGGGTTAGTGGAAAAGAGGAAGACCCTCAACGAGAAGGATTGATACAGTGGCTGCAACAATGGGCGCAAGCATAACAACGATTGTAAGGATGGCACAGGACTGGGCAGTGTTGTGTTCTCTTTTCCGTGGGGTCATTATGAGTTGGAACCAGCTCTACAGCACCTAAAAACAATAACAATTATGTGATCAAGTTAGATTCTTTATTGGCCAGTAAAGCATTGGGTGGGTGGAAGGGAGATGATAATTAAACCTAAACCACAAGTAAGAACTAAGATCAGGGATGATTTATGTATTTCTAAATGATTAAGCATCATGAGTTAGTAGTTTTGGATTTTATCGTTGATATTCTAACAATTCTAAAAGTACAAAAAACTGGGCATTTAGATGGTGTATTTGAACAAAGATATACAACACAAATGTAAGAATTTATTGGAAGATATTTCAGGCTCTTCTTTGGACAAAAATAGAAAGAGGATGGCCAAAAATCCTAGGAAGGTATACAGGATTCTAGGTTAATGGTAAGTGTATGTCCATTCAATTGTAAGTCAGTTTAGTAAGAGAAATGCCTACATCTCGTATTTCCATGTCTGTGTGTATCCCTGCTTTATAATATAATGTGGGAGCAGATGGAGTAAAATGACAATACTTTTTAAAGGAAAATAAAGCATTATTATTTTTTCAATTAGATACTTTGGTCCTTTACTGTCTAACGGCTGTGCAGTTTGTCTTGCTATATTGAGGTGTGCTTGGCTTTTGTCATTATTAATATACTGAGGCAGAATAGATTTTTCGGTGATCCCTTTTTTAGCCATTGAGCTATCTGAAACACAGTAAGGAATTAGAAAATGAACAGAAGACACTTATGAAAAAAAAATAGATTCAGAAAGCCCATTAAAAAATTTAGAGATCAGCCCTCTTGCTCTCACTAAGACTGTTTAATTCTTTACACATATAACTATCTTATTTTATAAGATGTCAGTTTGAGGACTAAGGTGCGCCTAACCCAAGCCATCACATTTTCAATCACCTCATATGCAAGTGAAAGCAGGGCAACGAATAAGGAAGATTGTAGAAGAATTGATGCATTTGAGTTATAGTGTTGGCGAAGAATATTGGATATACCGTGGATTGCCAGAAGAAAGAACAAATCTGTCCTGGAGGAAGTACAGCCAGAATGCTCCATACAGGCAAGGATGGCAAGACTTCATCTCACATACTTTGGACATGTTATCAGGAAGGACTAGTCCCTGGAGAAGGACATCATGATTGGTAAGTAGAGGGTCAGCAAAAAAGACGAAGGCCCTCAAGGAGATGGATTGACTCAGTAGCTGCAACAACGAGCTCAAACATAACAATGATTGTGAGGATGGCGCAGGACCAGGCAGTGTTTCGTTCTGTTGTACGTAGGGTCCCTATGAGTTGGAGCCTACTCTATGGCACCTAACAACAACAAAAATTTTAATATCTACCTAATATTCCAATCTGCAGGAGATTTAAGCAGCATTTTGGGAGTGGAGGTAGATGAGTGGGTGTTGAGTATATTTCTAATTTAGGAGTTTTTAAACTCAGGTTCACAGACCTCCCAGAGGTACACGGATAGAATTCATGGGGCACGTGAACTTGGGTGATAAAAAATTACTTTGTTATTTTTACTAACCTTACCCCTTATGATGGATAGATAGATTAAAAAAAAGATAAAAAACTAAACCCACTTTCATCAAGTCAATTCTGGCTCATAGCAATCCTATAGGATATGGTAGAACTGACCCATAAGTTTTCCAAGGCTGTAATCTTTATGGAAGCAGACTGCCACATCTTTCTCCAGCAGAGTGGCTGGTGGGTTTGAACTGCCAACCTTTTGGTTAGCCAAGCACTTAACAACTGGGCCACCAGGGTGCCACCAAGCCCCAGGTCACTGCCGTCGAGTAGATTCCGACTCCTAGCAACCCTACAGGACAGAGTAGAAGTGCCCCGTAGAGTTTCCAAGGAGCACCTGGCAGATTCGAACTGCCGACCTTTTGGTTAGCAGCCATAGCACTTAACCACTATGCCACCAGGGTTTCCAACAGATAGATATAATTCAAGTTTCTGATTTTAGAGAACGTTATGGAAAAATTAAGTGACTTGCCCAAAATGTTAGAGCTAAATCATTCCAGCTCTGTATTTTTTCCACCGTATTCAAAAGGTTATTAAAAATCCCCCAATTAATGAATGGAGTTTTTTGAATTAATCTAAAATCTTCTTCTGACTTCTAAAAATATATAAAACAAAATTTTCCCACAATGTGTTTATTATTTAAACAAAATTCTCCAGGTTAAAAAGCAATCAGAGCCTTTCCAACATATGGGAGCTTACCAGTTTGCAGACAATGTTCCCTATTTTTCCTGGAGCATTCTGCACAAGAACCAGTCAGAAAGTTACCTTTGGGCTTAAAATTTGAGCATACTAGTATGTCTCTTTGTTGTAATTGTAAGCAAGTACAGGGCTCCCTGCAAAGACAGAGGAAAGTGGGTTTGCAGGATATTTATGAATTTATGCAACATATTTTAATTATACATATCTAACAACATAAAGAAGCAACATAACTAAAAAGGAAAAATGTCAGCATATGAAAAAATAACAAATCTTAGGTTTGGGAATAATTTTTTTTTAAATATTAGCCAAAAGATTTATTCCTGTGAGTGAGTGCTCCATATTTTACTATTACCCTGCCTTCATTTATTCTCAATTGCCCATTTCCTTTCATCACATGACAACTCAGATACCAAATAGTAGGAGAACATTTTCCATCTGCAGTTACTGGTGTCATGAAGCAATTCTTAGGCTAGGATGACGGTTGCTTAACTTTGAAGACCAGAATTGCTATAACTGTACCATAACTATGGCCAGATTAACAGTGCCTATGTCGACTCAATGGCACTGGGTTCTGGGTATGAAAAGAAAATACATAAGCACAGTTTGCCCTTAAGAAGGATTCCAGCTGTAACTGTATGGTAAAATTGGTGCTGTATTTCATTGATGCCAAGAGGCACTTTTCATATTTTGACATGCCTAAAACTGGGATGCCTCTGACAATTGATGGAGCCCTGGTGGCATGGTGGTTAAGGGCTATGACTATTAACCAAAACGTCAGCAGTTTGAATCCACCAGCCACTCCTTGGAAACCCTATGGAGCAGTTCCACGCTGTCCTATAGGGTCTTTATGAGTTGGGATCGACTCAACAGCAACGGGTTTGGTTTTTTCGTTCTTACAGTTGATAAAATTTCATTGTTGAATTTAAACATTTTTGAGGTTTTTGGGGGGGTTATATAAAATAGTGGGATTTCTCACAATTTATGGCATCTTACATTCAATAAAATATAGTAGTTTACTCTCTGAGATGTTGTTTTAAAAATCCCAGCCAAAGCCCGTACTGAAATCATAGCTTAGGTTTCCATTTTATATTTATTCTCCAGGGTTACAATAATTGAATAAAATACTGAGGCTTTAAAAAAAAAAGACCATAAAAACAAAAAATCTCATTATCAGGGAGAAATTTTAAATAGTGGATTCTCTTGACATGAATTTGCTCTTAGCTTCAGACAAAAATTGTTTTTCTGTGGCCTGAAATCACTGTGGCCACGGGCTCTGACTTCTTAAAATGATGATCTGCATCAGTAAAATAACTGGTTTTCAATCCATTTTTAAAACCAAACCTATACCAAAAGACAGTTAATTGAACAGCTTGTTAAGTTAATGTCATAGGACAGGGCTAGTAGATGCAGCATTGAAGATGTTATCATGGAAGCACATGAGCCACAGTTGAGTGACTATGAATAAATGGGATACTAATATATGTATATTTGATTAAATAATCGAGGAAGTTTTGGGCGAATGACTTACTGTCCACCTGCAGGAAGCTCTTCTCACATTACTTTCGTGGGATAAAGAATCCCTATGGTCTAGTACAATGATTTCTGAATTAGCAGGCATCAGGATCACTTAGAGGGCTTGAGACTGCTGGGTCAGCTTGCAGAGTCTCTGATTCAGTAAGCTCGGAGTAGGGACTGCAATTTGCATTTCCAACAAGGTTACAGATGATGCTGATACTCCTGATCCAGAGACCACACTTTGAGAATCACTGGTCTAATTATAGAAAGAACATGGGGTCTCCAGTTGGTAGATCTGGAGTTTGGCTCTAGTGGGCTATCAACTGACTTGTCTGAACATCTTTGTCTCTCCAACAGAAATAATAAATAAATACATAAGATATAAATTGACTGAATGATTATTGTCTTAAAGAAAAATAAAATAAAATGACCTACTAAGTTTCCATAAAGTCAATCTGTTGTTTTCTTTGGCATGAAAAATTTGGTGCATGGTTGTATATTCAAGATATTTTCATTAATAAGCAGATATGTTGTTCCGTGCGTGTTGCTATGAAAAGAAGAGAAACAATAACCAGCCTGCCAGGCAGCATTAAATCCTGCATTAAAAAGGCTGGCTCTGGAGCGTAACTTTCCAGGACCAACGTTTGGCTCTATCGCTTTTCTAACTGTGTGACCTTGGGCAGCTTACTTTTCCTTGGTGTGCCTCCATTTTCTCATCTATGAGTGGGACTGCCTATTCCATAGGTTGTGAAGATTCAATAAGATAGCCCATTTAAAACTACTGAACCTAAAGACTGACACTTAGTAAGCACTCAAGAAATGTTAGCCAGTATTAGTCTTAAAAATTTCATGTGCCCCAAGGGCGCTTTTCATTCCAACAAGTCTAATGCATGCAGAGTATATTATTCTTATACATTGTGTTAAGAACAGCATAGAGATATCTGGCTTTTAAATGCTTCAAACTCAGAGATGAAAACTGTCATTATGAGCAACTGTTAAAAGTCTGCAATGCACGACGTCAGTAAAGTTTGGAACATCACCTTTGTTGACAGAATGATTCTTCCAGGCAGTCTGTCTAGCTAGCCTAGCTCATATTGGTAGTACACGCTAGTGTATTTGGGATATACAGCAAACGTCTTCAATTAATAGGCGTTTCCATAAAGATCTCAATAATATTTCATATGCATAAAAAAAGATTCTTCCACGTGCTCAAGAAAAAAAGGAGGAATAAAACTGAGGGACCATTTCCAATGGCGATTAGGACTGTACCATATATCACACTTATTGTGGTTGATTACGTTTTCAAAAAGAGTTTTTTTTTTAATTATGAAGAAAATTTACTGCAGTATTGCATAAGAAACATTTATTTTTGAACACTAACATGAAAATGTATTTTTGGTAGTACCATAATAACTTTTTTTTAATAATATTTTATTATGTTTTCAATGAAGGTTTGCACAGGAGTTTAGGTTCCCATTCAACGATTCCTACACAAATTGTACAGTGACATTGGTTACATTCTTCACAATTCATGAACATCCTCATTATTTCCATTCTGGTTGTTCTATTTCTGTTAATCTAGTTTCTCTGCCCCCTTTCATTTTCATCTTTGTTTTAAAGTAATTGTTGACTATTTGGTCTCATATACATGATTTTTTTAAGAAGCATAGTATTTACTGGTGACATTCATTATTTTGTGAGCCAGTCTATTGTTTAGCTACAAGGCAACTTCAGGGATTACTTTTGGTTGAAGGTGTGAAGAGTGTCTCAGGGCAATAGTCTTGGGGAGTTCTCCAGTCTCAACTCGTACAGTAAGTCTGTTTTTTGTTTGTTTGCTCAGTTTTAGGAATTTGAGGTTCTGTTCATTTTCCTCTTATTCTGTCTGGGTCCACTATTTTTGCCCTGATTAGAATGGTTAGTAATGGTAGCTGGGCTCCATCTACTTTTTCTTGACTCAGGGTAGACGAGACCGTGGTTCATGTAGACTACTTGTCCCATAGGCTAGTTTCTTCTTTGGGTCTTTGTTTCCTTTCTCTTTTGCTCCTGACAAGTAGAGGCCAATAGTTGTATCTTAGATGGCCATGTTATAAAATTTACATGAATATATAAAACAGAGATAAAAGAATAGGTGGAACTGGTGATGAAAAGCCAAAGGTAACCCCAGTGAGACCAGATGATTAGGTTTTTTTTAATGTACTTAGGATTTAATTTATTTGGCTGACCTTCACTCAACTCTGTGTAGGATATTTTGGCAAGTATGTCTGATCTGGGTTTTACAGCATATGTTGGCGTACAATATAAAAATCCAGTCTTCTCATTTAGAATCACTTACCTTAAATCCAAAATGAATGGCCAACTCTGTTCATTTATTTGAGGTTGTCTGGATCTACTGTAAACTATTTTCTTAGATGCAGTTATTTCTGGTCAGAGATTTCTCCCCACAGCATTTTCCTTTTGCACAATATTTCCTTCCTGTTTTGTGGTAACCATCTAAATAAGGCACAGATAAGAGTCCCTAAAATTGCCTTATTGTCCAAGTAGCCAGACAGAATCATTTATTAAATGTAGCTAATTTCAGTGACTGAGGCACATTAAATGCCTAAAGAAAACAGAGGACTGTCAGGCTACTTGGGATGATTCCAGGAAGATTGTACTTTAAGAGCTACATTTTATTAAGGATTGTGATGGTTATTGGAACTTTTCCTGTTGTTTTACTCAGTAATCTCCAGGGGACTGTTTGGCACTAGGGTGCAAAATGAGATCAGCAATTAGGAAAAGACACCACTGCAGGCTCTTTAAGAGTAAATCATTGAGTACCAGACTTAATAGCTAGTAAATGCCAGGCCAGAGTGATAGCTCAAGGGTGTTCATGAGTCCAGCTTCTTCTTCTTTCCAGTGCCTGCCTTGGTATTCATTGTGTGACTGCCTCCATAGGTGGTATTCAGGTATTTGGCAAGAGGAAAACCCATTGCAATTGACTCTTAATCTCAATGGAACAGGTCACCCAAAAGACTTAAGAGTTTTATCATCTAGAAGCTAAAAACCCCTACAATGTTCACATGTATCTATCTTGGGGCAGCCTGAGACCCACCATCCACATAGGGCAGAGGCACTGGTTTCATAACAGCCTACGAGGACTCTGTGTAAATGGATCTGTTCCCTTTGGGGGAGGAGGGTAGAATGTTTCTAGTTGATCTGTTCTATGACTCCCACGTAGGTGAAGAAAAACCTTAGAGAGCAGAATGTTAGGTAACTTCTTACTTGCAACTAAAGCCACAATTTTGCAACTCCCCTTCTGCTAGCTCTGATTACCCATGTAGCAATTGAGAAAAGAATGTGAACGAATGAATGGGCAGAAATGGTGAACATTCGAGTTTATGGTTTATCGGAAAGAACATTAGCTAGGTTTTCAAGGCTGACCTTCTGGAAACAGATCTCCAGGCATTTCTTCAAAGGCACCTCTGAGTGGGTTCAAACGGCCAACCTGTTAGTTAGCAGTGGAGCATTTAATCAATCAAGCCACACAGGGACGACTAACAAGGAATTAGGAGATTTGTATTCTAATCATCAGTGAGACACTATGTGTCTACTTAAAGAAATCATGTCTCCATACCTCAGCTGTAAAATGGGGTATTTGAACCAACTAAAAGAATGGTTTACAATTCTTTATCCAGAATAGCAGAAACTGCAAGCATTTACCAAGTGCTTATAAATCTGTAGTAAACACATTGCATATACTAACTCATTTAATCTTTATAACAACACTATATACAATAGATAATATTACCAGGATCCCCATTTTACTGATGAGGAAACCAAAGCATAAAAAAAATTAAGAAGTAGGGCCAAATTTATGAAAGAACTAGAGTTGGGATTGACAGGTAATCTGGCTTCAGAGCTGGTGGCACGTGTTTTTTTTTTTTTCCCCTATGTTCGTATCAGAAATTGCCGTTTAAAAAGGAGGTGCAGGGATCTAGGGCACACTTAGGACTAGCATTACCACTGGGACCCAACCTTGTAATTAAGTTCACTTCCTTGGATGGAATAGCTTTACCTCTTTCTCTCCTTCTTTGCTATCCCCACCTTTTTCTTCCTTCTCTCCTGGATTAGGTCATTTTCTGTATTGAGAGCTTAAAGCTGTCCACCATGAAAGACTTGGGCCCTGCTTAGTGTACGGGGAAATGGGTAGAGGAGACTGCACTAACACAAAGAGGATTCAGGAAGGTGTATTTGATTTTGTCCCAGGCATATCGTGCTGTTTAAGTCTTCCTCATCTGAAATTGATGGAATTTTTTTCCTGGTAGAGAGATGAGATTTATATTCTGAAGACATTTTTTTATTGAATTTAAGGAGTCCCTGGGTGGCACAAACAATTAAGCACTCTACTACTAGCTGAAAGGTTGAAAGTTCAAACCCACCTAAAGATGCCTTGAAAGACAGGCCTGGCAATCTGCTTCCAAAATATCACAGCCTTAAAAACCCGATGGAGCAGTTCTACTCTGCACGCCTGGTGTCACCATGAGTGGAAACTGACTCTACAGCACCACAGGTTTATGTCAGATCTTTTTTTTTTTTTTTTCTTTCTTTCCCAGGCTGAAACTGTGCCACATTCTGCTAAATTATCTCTTATTACTTGTTGCTTCTCATGTTTGATCTTGCATTTGAAGCTGAGTATTGACAGTGGCATCAGAAAGGAGAGAGAGAAAGCTGCAGATTCTAAACAACTGAGTATTTATCTGCAAAACCATGTCACCTATTCAGGCTCACCACTTGTGGTTGTGCAGTTTGTTCTCGGTACAAAGGGCTGCAGGGAGAATAGGAGTAGAAATCTATCTTGCACTCCATTAACCACATACCGCGGCAATGTTCAACCAGGGAAATGAAACCCAAACGAAAAAAAAGGTGATTAATTTATTCAACACATATACACTGGCCAACTACTACATGTATGAAATGTCGTAGGTGCTAGAGTCTAAAAAAAATCAAAGCTTCCTGTTCTCATGCAGATTATATTCTAGCTGTGCCACTGGCCACATGTGTCTATTTAAATATAAATTAATTAAGACTAAATCAACATTTTAAATTTACTTCCTCAGTCACACTAGCCACCTTTCAAGTGCCCAATAGTCATACCTGCCTAGTGGCTGTCACATTGGAGAGTGCAGATACACAACATTTCCCTCATCGCAGAAAATTATTTTGGATAGTGCTATCTAGTGGTTAAGGGTGAAACAAATAGGTAAGTAAACTATGTAGAACATTTGGAGTTGATACACTGTGAAGAAAATTAAAGCAGGGAAAGGGTTAGGTTATGAAGGGAAAAGTGCGATTTGTAGTTTTTAAAAGGGTGATCAGAGATGACCTCACTCATAAAGCAACATTTGAGTAAAGACCTGAAGATGATGAAGGAGCAAGCCATGAAATCATTATAGGGAAGAACATTCTAGGCATAGGGAATAGCAAAATAAAGGCCCTGAGGCAGGACCATGCCTAGTGTGCTCAAGGAACAAGGAGGTGAGTATAGCTAAGGTGGAGTCATCAAGGTGGAAGGGAAGTGAAGGTGTGAGAAGTGTTATATTCAACAAACCCCAAAACCAAACCCACTACGATTGAATCGATTCCGACTCATAGCAACCCTATAGAACAGAGTAGAACTGCCCTATAGAGTTTCCAAGGAGCACCTGGTGGATTCAAACTGCTGACCTTTTGGTTAGCAGCCATAGCTCTTAAACACTATGCCATGAGCATTTCCATTCTACACTTATTTTAAAGGTCAGTGAACTGGATTTGCTGACAGATTGGTTTAGAGTGAGAGAAGTAGGGAGTAAAAGATGACACCAGCATTTTAGGTCTGAGCACCAGGTAGGAATGAATTGCTGCTAACTGAAGTGGGGAAACTTATGGAAGAAGTTTGAGCTGATGATCTGGTGTTTGGTTTTGCATTCATTAGGTCGGGAATTTTTCATGGACATTCAAGTGGAATTGTTGAGAAGACAATTGTCCATATGAACTTTGAGTTCTGACTAGAAGTCAGAACTAAAGGTACAAATGTGGCTATTATTAGCATTTTTTTTGTGTGTGTGCTTTAGATGAAGGTTCACAGAGCAAATTAGTTTCTCATTAAGCAATTAATACACATATTGTTTTGTGACATTGGTAGTCAACCCCATGACATGTCAACACTCTCCCCTTCTCAACCTTGGGTTCCCCATTATCAGCTTTCCTGTCCGCTCCTGCCTTCTAGTTCTTGCCCCTGGACTAGTCTCATTTTGTTTTATGGGCCTGTCTAATCACTGGCTGAAAGGTGAACGTCAGGAGTGACTGCATTACTGAGCTAAAAGGATGTCCAAGGGCCATACTACTGGGGTTTCTCCAGTCTCTGTCAGGCCAGTAAGTCTGGTCTTTTTTGTGAGTTAGAACTTTGTTCTACATTTTTCTCCAGCTCTGTCTGGGACCCTCTATTGTGATCCCTGTTGGAGCAGTCAGTGGTGGTAGCCACACACCATCTAATTGTGCTGGACTTAATTTGGTGGAGGCTGTGGTAGTTGTGGTCCATCAGTCCTTTGGAGTAATCTTTCCCTTATGTCTTTGGTCTTCTTCATTCCCCTTGCTCCAGATGGGATGAGACCAGTGGAGTATCTTAGATGGCAGCTCACAAGGTTTTAAGACCCCAGGTGCTACTTACCAAAGTAAAATGTAGAATATTTTCTTTATAAACTATGTAATGCCAGTTGAGCTAGATGTTCCCTGAGACCGTGGTCCCTACCCTTCAACCCACTAATTTGGTCCCTCAGGGAGTTTGGATGTGTCTATGGAGCTTCCATGACCTTGCCTTGGTTGTTATCAGCATTTAGGTGGTATAAAAGCCATGGGCCCGGGTACCGGTACAACAATAGGCACATAGACCAATGGAACAGAATTGAGAACCCAAATATAAATCCATCCACATATGAGCAGCTGATATTTGACAAAGGCCCAGTGTCAGTTAATTGGGGAAAAGATAGTCTTTTTAACAAATGGTGCTGGCATAATTGGATATCCATTTGCAAAAAAAATGAAACAGGACCCATACCTCACACCATGCACAAAAACTAACTCCAAGTGGATCAAAGACTAAAACAATAAAGGTCATGGAAGAAAAAATAGGGACAACATTTAGGAGCCCTAATACAAGGCATAAACAGAATACAAAACATTACTAAAAATGACGAAGAGAAACCAGATAACTGGGAGCTCCTAAAAATCAAACACCTATGCTCATCTAAAGACTTCACCAAAAGCGTAAAAAGACCACCTAAGGATTGGGACATAATTTTCAGCTATGACATCTCCGACCAGTGCCTGATCTCTAAAATCCATATGATTCTGATAAAACTCAACCACAAAAAGAAAAACAACCCAATTAAAAATTGGACAAAGGATATGAACACGCACTTCACTAAAGAAGATATTCAGGTGGCTAACAGATACATGAAAAAGTGCTCTTGATCATTAGCCATTAAAAATAAGAGAGATACAAATTAAAACTACGATGAGATTCCATCTCACTCCAACAAGGCTGGCATTAATCCAAAAAACACAAAATAATAAATGGTGGAGAGGCTGTGGAGAGATTGGAACTCTTATCCACTGCTGGTGGGAATGTAAAATGGTACAACCACTTTGGAAATCTATCTGGTGTTTCCTTAATAAGTTAGAAATAGAAGTATCATAAAAAAAAAAAAAAAAAAACAACTGTCATACAACCCAGAAATCCCACTCCTTGGAATATATCCTAGAGAAATAAGAGCCTTTACACGAACAGATATATGCACACCCATGTTTATTGCAGCACTGTTTACAATAGCAAAAAGCTGGAAGCAACCAAGGTGTCCATCAACGGATGAATGGTTAAATAAATTGTGGTATATTCACACAGTGGAATACTACACATCGATAAAGAACATTGGTGAGTCTGTGAAACATTTCATAACATGGAGGAACTTGGAAGGCATTATGCTGAGTGAAATTAGTCAGAGGCAAAAGGACAAATATTGTATAAGACCACTATTATAAGATCTTGAGAAATAGTTTAAACTGAGAAGAACACATTCTTTTGTGGTTACGAGAGGGGGGAGGGAGGGAGGGAGGGTGAAAGAGGGTTATTTACTGATTAGATAGTAGATAAGAACTACTTTAGGTGAAAGAAGGATAACACTCCATACACGGAAGGTCAGCTCAACTGGACTGGACCAAAAGCAAAGAAGTTTCCTGAATAAACTGAATGCTTTGAAGGTCAGCGGAGCAAGGGTGGGGGTTTGGGGACTATGGCTTCAGGGGACATCTAAGTCAACTGGCAAAATAAATTCTATTAAGAAAACATTCTGCATCCCTCTTTGAAGTGTGGCGTCTGGGGTCTTAAATGCTAACAAGCAGCCATCTAAGATGCATCAATTGGTCTCAACCCACCTGGATCAAAGGAGAATGAAGAACACCAAGGTCATAAGATAATTATGAGCCCAAGAAACAGAAAGGGCCACATGAACTAGAGACTTACATCATCCTGAGACCAGAAGGACTAGGTGGTGCCTGGCCACAACCGATGACTGCCCTGACAGGGACCACAACAAAGAACCCCTGAGGGAGCAGGGGAACAGTGGAATGCAGACCCCAAATTCTCATAAAAAGACCAGACTTAATGGTCTGACTGAGACTAGAAGAATCCCTGCAGTCATGGTCCCCAGACCTTCTGTTGGCCCAGGACAGGAACCACTCCCGAAGACAACTCATCACACATGGATTGGACTGGACAATGGGTTGGAGAGAGATGCTGATGAGGAGTGAGCTACTTGTATCAGGTGGACACTTGAGACTGTGTTGGCATCTCCTGTCTAGAGGGGAGATGGGAGGGTAGAGAGAGTTAGGAACTGGCAAAACAGTCACGAAAGGAGAGACCGGAAGGAGGGAGCGGGCTGACTCATTAGGAGGAGAGTAAATGGGAGTATGTAGTAAGGTGTATGTAAGTTTATATGTGAGAGACTGACTTGATTTGTAAACTTTCACTTAAAGCACAATAAAAATTATTTTAAAACAAAACAAAAAACACATTGGTAATACTCTTCAGTTTTAAACTTAGGAACTTAAATTTACAGAAAAAACAAAATCACAACCAAAAGAAAAAAACGGAACTCTGAGTTCTAAATTGCTTTCAATGCCCTGAATTTCTTCTGACCTTTGTAATAAAAATGTGTGCTTTCTGATGGTGAAAATGGTTGTACAACTTGAAAAATGTAATCAATGTCACTGAATTGTACATGCAGAAATTGTTGAGTTGGTATATGTTCTGCTGTGTACACTCTCAACGACAACAAAATAAAATTATAAAAATGTAAAAAAAAAAAAAAAAAGCCATGGGCCCAGATGAGATCCCTAGGGATCTAGTGTAGATAGAGAAGAGATCTAAAGACTGAGACTTGGGACACTGCAACATTAAGACATCAGTCCTAAGGGAGGAGCCAGATGAAGAATGGCTGATTTTTCCCATCAGAGTATGGTTACCTGGAACCCAACTGAAGCAAGTGTTTCAAAGTGGAGGGCATGGTTAGCCATATGAAATATTGGCAAGTAAGGAAACTGAGAACTGATTATTAAATTTAGTAATACAGAGGTGACTGGCAACATTGGGGAGAAAAGGGTTTGGTGAGTTAAAACCCCAGCTGCAGGAGAAAATTGGAGGACAGGAATTGAAGACTGTATATACAGAATGGAGCTCTGATGGTGTAATGGTTAAGAGCTTGGCTGCTAACCAAAAGGTTGGTATTCAAATCTACCAGCCACTCCTTGGATACCCTGTGGGGCTGTTCTACTCTGTCTTACAGGGTCACTATGAGACAGAACCAACTTGATGACAATGGGTTTTTTGTTTATTTGTTTCGTTTTTATATATAGATTACTCCCATTTTGACAAACTCTTCTGTAAAGGGGACCAGATAAGTGAACCAGTAGGTGGAAGAAGAGGAGGGGTCAAATGAGCATTTAAAATGTAATATTAGATAAATAACAGCATATTCATGTGATGTTGGGTATGATCTAGTATAAAGAGAAAATTGATGCTGCTGGAGAGAGAGGAAAGAATTGCTGGAGAAATATCTTTGAATTTGTGAAAGGAATGCCATCTGGTTCACAAGTAATAGGTTTAGCCATAGATAAATGGTTAATTCATCTGTAGCAACAGTTGAAAATCAATGGGAAAATCAAAGTCAGTGGGTCTAGATGCCTGCAAGTATGTGGATGTAATGGTAGGAGTTTTATGAAGTTTGCTTCTGACTGGCTTTTGTCTCAGTGAACTAGAAAACAAGTTCGTCACTGAGAATGAATTGAAGGGGCAGCACACTTTGGAGGTTCAAAAATAGAAAAGAAGGTATGACATATTTAGCTAGAAGAGTGGAAAATGGAATTTAATAGGAGAAAAAGCATGGAACATTCTAAGAGTCCATGTAAGTTTCATAGACATCACTTTAAAGTGAGACCAGTCAGCATAACTGTGTCACTTTCACTAGCTGTGTTCAGGTTCCTCTAGGTGGAAAGCTGGATTTAACCAGGGTTGAGTTAGAGTGAAGAGGCAAGGAAGTGATGATCTGATTAATGATGGATTTCAAACAGTGTAAGTAAGGAAGTAACAACATGAGGAGAGTAAGGGAAATGAAAAGTTGATTACAGATCCCAGAATGATTGTAGTCGCGGTAGTAGAGGGAGTAAATTGAAAAGACAGGAGGTGATGATAAAAGAAGAAATGCTCGGAATTGACATTATGGAAGGGTTTCAATTATTGCTAATGAAAAAGACCAGGGCATGATCATAAGTGAGGATCAGTAAATTCTAGTCTAAAGATCAATTCATGAGGGGGTGTTACTTTAACATTTTAATAGGTCAGTGTACCCCACATCTGAATGAAGGCGTTATCTCCTTGTGAAAGAAAGTATATTTGATGAGATACAATCAATTGATGCTTTAATTAAAAAATAAAAAATATAATAGGGGCAGCATGTTCCCTTCAGAATAGCACTCTCATCTCTTTTACCTTCTATTCTCCTGTGAAGCTGGTCAGGACAATGTTGCAGTTTGTATTCGATCTGAACCTTAAGCTTCTTGTTCCACCCAATTTCCAAGAGTTTCTTTTTTAGGGGCTTTAAACACAGGCCTAGTAACAATAATGCATTATTTAATTTTGCTAAGTATTCCCAAAAAGAAAGGGAAAGTAGTGTTCTAGGTGGGGACTCTGTACTCCTTGACTAAAAAAAAAAAAAAACATAAAAATACCATCGAGTTATTGAGAGAATTGGGGGGAACCTCAAAGAAGCTGGGAAAGCTTTCATTAAAGCACAAGGTAAAAATCAAGAAGATTCTTTTCCTAATGTTATAAGAAATTCTAAGTGTTAACTCCTTTATTACTGAAGAAAACATTTGATGAAACACAATCATGTGATGCTTAAATTTAAAACTACAAATTTTATTTCCAATCAGCATTTTACTTGTTTCCTAAATAAACAAACATGTTTGTATTTATTCCTGAGACATAAATGTGGACATATGTTTGCTTACAGACTTTAAGATTTACTGGCATTCAGTGATAAAAAAAATATATATATATTTATTTATTTTTTAGTGATAAAAAATAGAAAAGGGACAAACTTTTCATTTAAAGACAAAACAAAAATATGTATATTTTCTCCAACTTTACAATGACTATGATAAAACGCTCAACTTGGTCAGGCAGGATTCATTCACCATTGTGTTTAAAAGCGTAAGTTGGAAACTTACCTTCATTAGGTGCCACTGAATGTCTGGCAGCACATAACTAACGGGAGAATTCAGTAGCTTAGGGTCCATAGGATGCCTCAAGTTCAAAGGGAATAGAGACATCCTGTTCGGTGTTGTATTTCACTCATGCTGTTAAAACTGCCCAGACCCCCTTGTGTTTTCTTTTTCATTCTTGAGTATGATCTTCTTTGTCCCTCACCAATAACACAAAGCATAGTAAAACTCAATGTCAGACCAAATAATTTTCAAAACGTGTCACAAGATTTTATTTTTGTGTATAAAAACCTTTCTCTTCGTACAAGCACCATTTTGCAAATTATGGAAAACACTCCTGAGAACCTGGGGAGTGTTAGAAAAGCAAGAACATTGCTTTGGAGCTGCCAGTTCTGGCCCCAAACCTTCAAAGTGCAAATGCTGTTACTGAAATTTTACTACAAAGGATGTCTAGGGAGAAATCATGAAGGTAGATAAACTAGGAGCTAACTTGTTAAATCAGGAAAATTCATTTTCATTTCCTGAGACCGTAAACATGAACAGAGAAAAATAAGGTGTTTTGAACTACCTCTGCATTTAATAGTATTCTAAAAGGATTAGCAACATGCTCTCCTCTGTTCCAGAAAATGCAGATGTTATTTTTTTTCCTAGTATAAAATCATGGCTTATGTATAACTTTCTTGAATTTCCCAAAGCTTGCTTTCACTAACATTTCCTATTTTTAAAATCTAAATGGTAGAAAAGATACTGGCTGAACAAAATCTGGTCTGAATTTTTAGGAATAGACTTTAGTGGTTTTTTTCACATACTTCTTACAGAGGGTGATAAATACGTATGAAAATAGAAGACCCATACATTTGATATTAAAAAGAAACTTGACTGTCATTTGGGGGGAAATTAATAGTGTCCCAAATGATCACTTATTGAATAATTGTTTGAAAACCTAAACAGTACTCAGACTTGGATGAATCCATGGTTTGTTAAAACTCTAAGACTTTACACCTTTTTCCCTTGTGCTCTTAGAATATATTTATAAGAACATAGATAAGTATCAGATGACTCCTAAAATTCAGTGTTACAGTTTACCACAAGTTGTTTAAAAAATATTGTGTGCTGATTCTTACTGTTTACCGAGCTACTTTAATCTGCACAATATCAGAATGATCAAACAGGTAGGTCACATTCAATTTGACCATGTCCTACTGGAGAAGGTCTGGTGAAGACATTTGATTTGGCAACCTAAAAGTTTGAACTGTGGGCTATAATTCTTCATATATATCTTTTTAGAACTGGTCACCAGTTTTAAATTTTATTTGCTATTTTTTACATAAGTCAAATGGGTATAATTTAATTTTGGAAGTGGTTATAAAATAAATGTTACCTTTTCCTCATCCACATGCCCTTATAAAATTTGGTTGTCTCCCCATTACAGCAAAAGAAAGGTCTTTGCCGCCAGGAAACAGTGACACGTATCTAATGCTTTTAAAACACCATGTCTATGTGTGGTCTTTCCCAGACTACTGCTTTTTACTGTCAGTCTTAAAATGCCGTCTATGAATCAATCTCTTCAGGAATAAAGAAGGATGTGAATAAGATGTAAACTTTTATATGTACAGAAATTAATAAAATGTATCTCAGATCTTTAAAGGAACTGCCTTTTCTGGAGCATGAACTTATATGTGGGTGCTATTAAAGCACCATTTAGACATTTTACAGTGGAACTAGTTTTTGATTATTGTATCATTTAGGGTAATCTGCTGCAAAACACTTCTTTAAAATCTTAAAAAGCAAAAACATCACTTTGATGACTAAGGTGTGCCTGACCCAAGCACCCCATGGTATTTTCAGTGCATATGAAAGCTAGACAGTGAAAAAGGAAGACCGAAGAAGAATCGATGCATTTTAATTATGGCTCTGGTGAAGAATATTGAATTATGTTATGGATTACCGGAAGAATGAACAAATCTGTCTTAGCAGAAATACAGCCAGAATGCTCCTTAGAAGCAAGGGTGGCAAGATTTGTCTTGCTTACTTTGGACATATTATCAGGAGGGACAAGTCCTTGGAAAAGGACCTCATGCTTGGCAAAATAGAGGGTCAGCGAGGAAGAGGGAGACCCTCAGAGAGATGACTTGACATAGTGGCTGCAACCGTGGGCTCAAACATACCTACAAGTGTGAGGAAAGCGCAGGACTGGGCAACATTTCCATTCTGTTATACATGGGGTCACTATGAGTTAGAGCCAACTTGAAAGCACCTAACAACAACATTGAGTCTTTGAAGTTCCTGGTAGTTCAAAGAATTAAGGGAACAGCTACTAAATGAAAGATTGGAGGAAGTTCGAATCTAGTCAGAGTCTCCTCAGAAGAATACATGGGGTCACAATGAGTCGGAATTAACTCTTCACAGACTTTTTTTTTCTTTGTTTTTAATTGAGTCTTTATCATCCAGTAAACATTCACGGTCTATTAAGAGACACATGTATACAACTATGATGATATAGATGTAAAATATTTACAATAAGTTATATGAACACGGGAAACGAAGCAGATCAGTTTACTTGGTTGAAGAAAGACCTCCTGAAAAGGTGATTTGTCTAAAAAGATAAGTGATACTTTGCCAAATGCAACAACAACTAAGGAAATTTCACACAAATGGGAAAAAAAAAGTTCTAAAATCACAATGTATTTTCAGGAAAATAAGAATTGGCCTTGTATGAATAGTGTTTAGGAGGCATGAAGAAAAGTGAAGTGATTAAGAGAATGCGGAACCTCTGTGTGAATTTCATATGACCACTAAACAAGGTGTTAGTGGGAAATATTGAGGGAAGCCGTATTTCATTTTATCTAGGTTACAAATTCTCAGCAAGTCTTTGTGCCTCTATCTACCTACCTATTTCTGTCTGCTGCCTACCTAGCTATGTGTTTGATTTACCTTATCTATTTATCTGTCTTTCCATCCACTCATCTATCAGCTATCTACCCCCATTTGAATTCACATGCACAATATATGAATGGGAAAAAGGAGATGAGACTTTTTCCTGGACAAAAAAATAACTCTGATTTAGTAGACTGGTATGACAATGAGGCCTGATATTGCCAGTTTGATTGTGTGTAGGACATTTTTCATAAATTGAATAAGCTCAATCCAAAGGGCCAATACTTTGATGGAAATATTTTCAGAGCACTTATACGATATTCTTAAAAGTATATCCTTTAAAAAATATGAGCTCATGAAAGTATTAGACATCTATTTAAAATATGCAACAGTGTACATAGTTTCAAATTTTATTAAGATCATGCTAGCAAAAAAAAACACAACAAAACTATGAAAACCACATAGTTAGGAAGTTATTGCATAGGGAAAGTTTTCAAAGTATGGCCTTGGGTTTTGGAATCTCCATTAAGCAAACAGTTATTAATGAGAAAACATTTTACTCTTAGGATATATTTGCTATGGATTCACTGATTGAAAATATAACTTTTGAATGAGCCATAGACTGTTCTTTGTCAGAATAAAAATGGTAATTTGATGTCCCATCAATAGAGGACACTTTTTTTTTTTAGTGCCTAGATGTTAACTTACCTCTTTAAGGTAGATAGCAATTAGTATGATTGAGTTAACTCACTGCCTGATATTAACACTGACATTACTTTTTCTGAAAGGCCTATACTTGAACATGAACTTGATTTCTTCTTTTTCAGTATCTTTAATGAAGTTCATGAAAGATCTGACAGACTAGGCTAGATTATGTTAAAGGTATGGATGTAACAAAAGAGTGTCAACCACCAGAAGCAAGTTTCAACTAAATATATAAATTGAGTAAATTGTATTTTTGATTTTTAATAGACTCCAGAGGGATAAATTTTAATTATATGTTTTAGTACAATTAAAATTTTAATTATTCCTTTAGAAGACATGGTGGCTAACTTACCTCACAAGATAATGTGAATACAATGGGTTAATAATATTTTAAAATAAAAGTATAAGCCTTGTATTATTCAGTATAATTTGTCATCTCCCAAGTCGTGTGGATAAAGACAGAGATCTGCATTACTCATAGCTAACTTTTAATAAACTTTATATTCTCCACATCCTGGCATATAAAGCAATTTTATCTTGGGTATGAAAATATTATAATAACAGAAAAATTCAACTTTCTATGTCTTATTAACAGATCTCAAAAACTGAGAATGTTTGGTGTTCTTTGACATGAAGCATTCTTTGAAAGAATTGGTAGTACACACACAAAATATTTTTGGAAAGAGATGATAGTACACACACAACTATTTGAAAGATGACAGAAGGGACTATCTTAGTATATGGATCTCAAGCAGAGAGTGTCTCTCAATTTAAAAAAAAAAAAAAAAACTGGTCAGAAACATACACTCAAAACAAAACAAAGAATTTCAGCAACATCCAGTATTCCAGAGGCTTTTTCTCCAGCCCAAAGGATGTATGAGTCTTATGAACACATACTTGAGTTTTGGTTTAATTGTGATAGACTTACTTTCAAGAGTACAAAGAACCATCCGAATCTGCTCTCTGCCCCCCCGCCCCCGCCACACACACAGTGCATAGACCTACACATACTTATCATTATTTAGAGATCAAAGGTAAATAAACTCGAAATATGTACCACTAAGATTGGGAAAGCATGACAGTGCTGACACCAGTAGGCATGAGATGTACTTGATCCCGGGATGGTGTGAAAATGACGAGTTAGCAGACTGAAGAACAGATGGCCCCTAATCACCCCATGTGGCTAAACACACAAATGCCAATGTCAGAGACGCCTTACCTTTGCCCCGTCTGTCCCCTCTAAGCTGGTTCTGTTATATTAAGGGTTATTGGCTTTTTGGCCCTCCCTGCAATCAGCTTTTGAAGTCCATGGCCAAGAAAGCAGTGTGAGAATACCATTACGAGGAAGGTGTTTGCTTAGAGACTATTCTAGATGAGAACTGATGGATTCCTTGATAGTCTAGCAGGGAACCACAAACTTCGGCCAATATCTTCTAATCCCCTGAGGGTTCAGGACTGCCCACCATAAAAATATAATGGGCTGTTTATCTGAGCAGCTGGGAGCTAACATCTTAGAGTTACAATCTGGGTTAACAGACTGGTGACATGAAGCAGTAAGAAATGCAAATCCCTCCCCACCCTGGGAAAAACAACATGTGAACAACCCAGTATACAGATACCATTGGGTGCCCCTTTCTCATGCTAATGAGAGGCAGAATTTTCCCAGCATTTTTCTGTTAAATAAATTAAATCTACTTGGTCAGAAAAGGGTAGATCCCACCCCTTACTCCAGTTGCATGTTTTATACTGTTTTTGAAGTTTGGGAATATGTTAGGAAATATTCCCACTGGCACAATCAAGTGAATTTTTGTGGCACATTTTGACTTCTTTTCAAAGAATGTTTAAATTCACTGACATTCGTCATGACCATCTAATAAGATACTACAGAGATTCCCAACAAGATGTGTGATTCCCAGGGCTCCCATATTGCAACAGATCAGATGAGATTATATATATGTGTGTGTGTATATGTATATATATATTCTCAATACTATACTTTCTCCTGTGATCCTTCAACTTTCTGATGGGGCAGAATTAAAGTATTTCAAAGTGGGGAAAAAAAAAATCATCCTTCTCTAAAGACCTAATATTTGTTTGCATTGCTGTCATTAGTGAAAAGAAAAGCTAGGCTTGGTATTTAAACAGTCTATTGAACATTTAATACAGTGGAGATTTGACGATTTTACTATTGTTTATTTCTAGTGAGCCTGTTTGTTATTATCAATCAAGTATGAGAATCTCATGCTCATAGAGTGGTTTCCCCCCAAACAAATAAATCTCTATGATTATGGATAGTGATCAAATGAACCACTTAATTGCCAGTTTTCACCTCATGGGATATTAAAAAAAAACTATTGCCGTCGAGTTGATTCCAACACATAGCGGCCCTATAGGACGGAGTAGAACTGCCCCATAGGGTTTCCAAGGAGCACCTGGTGAATTCGAACTGCTGGTCTTAACCACCAGGCCACCAGGGTTTTCCGTGGGATATTAACCATATATAAATATGTCCATGAATCAACTACAATTTTAACTTTTAACTTAGTTCATTTTAATCATTTCCTAAACACTTGATAGGATTGTTTTTGTAACAAATCATCTAATCATAAAAATTTTGTGCACCGTCAAGTCAGTTCTGACTCAGAGTGACCTGTAGGACAGAGTAGAACTGCCCCATAAGGTTTCCAAGGCTGTGATCTTTACGGAAGCAGACTGTCACATCTTTCTGCTGCCGTTAGGAGCCAAGCACTTAACCACTGTGCCACTAGGGCTCCTTCAGTCATAAAAATAGGGTCCATGTATTGGTTTAATATTTTTGATCTAATCTTTTTTATCCTCAACTCTGCATATATAATTTCTTATCTATTGTGTTTAATAGGTAGCTTTTGTTTTCATTCCTTTCAGTCATATCCCCCAGGCACTCCTTGGAAACTCTATGGGGCAGTTCTACTCTGTCCTATAATGTCGCTATGAGTCGGAATCGACTCAACAGCACTGGGTTTTTGTTTGGGTTCTCAGGGATAAAGCATATTATTTTACACCAGATTCAACTTAGTCATAAGCTTTGCCTGATCTTACCTACAGTATTTTCTTCTGCCATTTTGTTAAGCCTGTAAAGTGGTAGAACAGCTAATACACATAAAATTGCTCTGAAACGTGTAGAAACAGCCTCAGTCACAACTGCCTAAAGGAACCTTTATGGACGATGGTTACCAGAGGCTGAAGCCTCCAAAACTAGTCTCAGGGAGAGTACACTCGATCTCCATCAGTTTTCCTATCCATGACTGACGGAAAAATGAAATGTCTACCCTCAGTGGGAACGTGCCCTAGTACTGCCTTCTCTTACAACTTGAAAACTTCTATTGGCATTAAGAATCTGCTTAATCAACCCTAGCAAATGTCTTTTCTCCCTCCTGGGACTGTTGAGTAAAACATGGATTTGGGCAAAGCCTTCTAATGTGTCCTTAGGAGAGTCATCATGGTGAGATCCACAAAGGGGTGGGGGAAATGAACAGGCTCCAGAAGACTGCCTTTAGCCAAAACTAAGGAGAAAAATGAGGCTTTGGCAGGAGGAACTCCCTGTGTTTGAAACAAAAGTATGAAAGGGAAGTATGTCAGTAAAAGATTTCCCAGTAGGTTCATTTGGGATAGAATTTTCAATATAATGAAGATAAAGCAGTTTTTGAGAACCCCCTCTAACAACATTTCATTTCTAATAGAATTGCCTGTGAGCAACTGAAGCAATTGACAAGGGCAGGGGCAAATACTTGATAGAATAAACTGTGTAACACTGAAATCACCAAAAATACACTTACCTCAGTTAAACATCCTGTTGGCTTGCCTAGAATATAATTATTTCCCTAAATCAAATTACCAAACAAAACAAAATTAGCAAACCCAAACAAAAGAGGAAAGTTTGGGGGTTTTAGTACCTGAGGAATTGAAAATGTTGGGGGAAAGAAATTTCACAGTATTTTTAAGTACAGCATTTCTCTGTCCTCAATGTGTGGGCTTCCTCAATGCAGAACTCTCACTGATCTAATTCCTTTGAGTGTTTTCTAATAAGAATAATTACCCACAGTAACAGCACTTGTTTACATGTGGCATTGTGCTGAGGGTTGAACAAAAGAAATTGTGCAGACATAGTGATACAATAAAGCATGGTACAGAGTTTTTCCCGGGGAAGTGAGCAAATACATTGAGCAATTCACTGCATGAGCTATTTGCAGACAATTTACATGCTTGTTGTTGGGTGCCATCGGGTGGATTCTGCCTCATAGCAGCCCTTGTGACAGAGTAGAACTGCACCATGGGATTTTCTTGGCTGTAATCTTTATGGAAGCAGATTGCCAGATCTTTCTCCAGCAGAGTAGCTGGGTAGCCTTAAACTGTCAGCCTTTTGGTTCACAGCCAAGTGCTTAACCGTTGTGCCACTAAGGCTCCTTTTTACATATTTAGGCCAGAGAATAAGTGTATTGATCAGTATGGGAAAAAGGGGATACTTTGAGAATTGATGGAGAATCTGGCCTGGTGGTTAAGAACAAAGGCCCTGGAGCTAGCCAAATCTGGGGACTTGGGTTCTGGTTGACCCTCTTATTAACGACATGACTTTAGGCAAGTTGTTAATCTCCTAAATCTCAGTTACCTCATTTGTGAAACAGAGATAACAACTGTACTTTATTCATAGTTTGTGTAAAATACTTGCATAGTGCCTAAGCAGTGTTTAAGTGTTAAACTAAAATTAGGTAATAATTATGTATTTAGATGAAAATGCTTTGAATTTTTCATCCATTTTCATCTTCCTTGGCTTCTGTGTTACTAATACTTTGTTTCATCACTCTTTCAACTAGAACTCCAGTGGAACTTCCTCTCTTCCACTTTCCGAGAACATCCTTACGTCTTCTCTTTTTAGCTTCCTTAATTTTCCCTTTTACCATTATCTCACTGGCTGCCAGTATTTGACCATGAACAGACTTTTACATCTTTGCTGAAAACACAGACACTTATCCTTCTTGTCATCTGTTTACTGTCATGTTTTCAGCTATGTTTTTTGCCAAACACTCATATTTCCTACCTACGTCTTAGAGTAAGCCCTGGTAAGTTGGAGCTTCTATTCCATTCTGAAGGTCGCCTCTCTTTCATTGTTAGTCACCATTAGTCAGGAATGTGCCATTTGGCTGGCTTTGGCTTGGGATCTCTGTAGTCTGGTACGCTGTTCTCTCTCTCTATTTTATCAATCTGGAGTCACTTTAATGTTCCAAATGGAATTGGAGCCAGACCTATGCACAACTGGCAAATGATCTAGGATCAGAATAATGCTGGCCAAGATTGGGAACAGAGATCCTGCTGAAAGTCTGAAGCTTCAATACTTACAATCGGCACAGTTCTTATCTCTCAAAAAAACACCCAAAGATTGAAACAAGTACAAGCTTTAAAATACTGTGGATAAAAAAATGTGTATTTCCCCATTTCTTTTAAATAAAGGCCATTTTCTACTTTACTGAAAAGCAGCAATTTACTAAAAAATAAGATTTATTTCTACTTTATATATCCATATAATGGAAGCAGAAGATGATTATGAAAGACATGCTGTTTTTCACACTGACAACGTATTTTTAAAAAGGAGGAGAAAGAAATGATGTTGCTAATTAGTCAGAGAATTCACAGCCTACCTAAGGTCAGCAGGATACTATGTTGGTATTGTATTAAAGAAGTATAACTAACATAAAATGTGGACTTGGCTTGGCCCTTAAGTACATTAAAATCTATTTGGAAGAATAAGAAATATGTAGTAGGAATGAATTTGCTCAAAAATCCCTAGATACATGAAATATTGCACTGGTTTATTTTTCTAAATAAAATTTGATCTGGCTGTGAGCTTTCCACTTGCAGATCCTCAACGTAAGTCTCTGGGGAGCCCCTCGCCATCCACAAAGTCATGCCTGAGACCTGAGTGGGAGGGCAGATGGGGGTTTCAGAGTTAATAAAGCTTCAGAGGGCTTGTAGCTTTCAGTCCAACACGGTTGCTATTGCCGACTGTCCAATCTCGTAAGGTCCATTTGAAGGAAAGTGGTTTCACTCTGTGCCAAGCAAGCAGGCAGGGACTTTTTTCTCCTTTGATTACCAATTTTACAAGCTTTTGGTGCTCTGTTGCATCAGGAGATGCTTCCCCATTAGCACTCCTGCCACTTTCTGCAGAACGGTTAAGGGAAGATAAAAAAAAAAAACAGCTGCCTTGGAGATTATTCCAACTCATGGCAACCCCATGTGTGTCAGAGTAGAACTGCGCTCCGTAGGTTTTCAGTGGTTGATTTTTTTGAATAGCTTGCCAGGCACCTGTGCATTCATTATTCTTCATTTGTTCCTACACATCTACTTTCCAACATGCTCTTTGCCTTGAGGGGCTAACCTCTATAGACTGCTTCACAAGACTCCCTTGATTCTTGATGGATGTGGCCAATGTGGGATGGGGTGGCAGGAGCTCAAAAGGTAGAAGGGGAGAAAGACTGGAGTATTTATTCCCCAGCGCCTCCTCCTATGTCCACCTGGCCTTGGGCAGTGGCTGCATTCTTCTTTGTATGGTCACAGCTCCTATCACCTTGCCTTTTTCCCCCACAGCTGCAGATTGTCTCACTCCCTTTCTTTGCCTCTCAGCTCTAAAGGATGCAGTGGCTTCCCACTCTTGCAAGTACCTTTGCCTGGCCCCCATCTCAGTGAAGAATTGTATCTAATAAACTGCCTTCTTACATCCTCTAAGATCTCACCTGATTTCTGCTAGAACCCAGACTGATGTTACTAGGGATGCAGTTGTGAGTTAGATGAATTCGCTGATTCATGCAACTTACTTACGAGGGAGGGATGGGAGTGGAGAGTCAGATAATTAGCAAAATTCAATTAAACAAACATGGCTAATGTTATTAGTAGTAGATATTCTTTTGTATTTGCTTGTAGAGATATGATATGCAGTGCAGTTTTCTTACAGTGTTTAAGCTCAGGAAGGCCCTATTTGCAGAAGTGAGCTATCCAGGAACTTGTATCCTAGCGATAGGACAGTTTGGGTGTAAACTTTGAGGAGTAGTGAATATAAGGTAGAGAAAAAGACCTTTTTTTCTCTTCACACCAGGAGCAGCAGCTCCTTGTGTGTCCAAAAGATTAGAAACCACAAGGAGGCACTGTAGAAACAGGCTCCAGTTACAAACCAATGAAACCCAAGGTGGAGAATCCATCTTGCAGGATATTGTACCAGTCAGAAGATAGAAACGTGTATTTTTTTCTTTACAGTTTAGTTTGAACAACAACACAACAAAACAATATTGAGTTCAAGGTAGAGGGAGAAGAGAAAGCTTCTCTACACAAATCACTAGAATGCTTTGATTTTGAAAATGTATACCAGGTAACATAGAACAATGCAAAGAGTAACTATCTGTTAGAAATTTTTATCACTAGGTAGGGTATATGAGATTTTAAATGACTTAATTCTTAAGTGATTTAGTTTTATTTTAAAATACTTTTTAACGAGGGGACATGCCATAAGAATTTACTATGCATATGAAGAATTTATTACCCAGCTTTCTTCCCAGTGTGGTCATTTTGCTAGTGTACGAATTCCCCATAGGTCTTGTGATGTCAGATTGTTAGCTACAATTTGACAAAAGGTCAGTCATACCATAGCATTGGAAAAGCAGTATAGAATCCAGTGACAATGTTGTTGTGGCCCGTCCTTATGAAAAGGACCACAGGTTTTTAGAGCCACAACTAAGCAATTCCTTGGGGAAGAGTGGAGAAATGATCCCCAGTATTATGCAACCCAATGGTGTGAAATCAGATAATCCTGGAAGGAAAACAAAACTTACCAAAGGGCAACATGCTTACAGTTTGCTGTACTCTTGGTAGGGTAGTGACATATTGGTGGGGAGGAATATCTGGAGAGTAGGTATAAGAATATCAGGTCATTTTTAGCACCATTCAGGTGCAGAAAAATCTTGATATAAGGGTTAAAGACAACTGACTGTCTTAGAGTGGATCCTGAGCAAATTTATATCGCTAACATAAGTCATGGTGCTATTTTCACAATACTTGTTCCATGATAAGGTATTTTATTGTAAAGGACAGTATTATAAAGATTTAATTTTTATACTACTTCTTAGCATATAGTAGAGAAAAACTATGTGGGGCACATTTTTAATTGTTGCATGAAAAAGTTGGTGCTTCACAAATTTATGTATCTTCTTAAAATGTTAGTATTCTAGAAAAAAGCATAAGCTGGAAGCTAGCATTGTGCCTTTACGTAGTTAGCATACTTTACGTACTTAGCAGTTAATAATTTTTCACTGAATATTTAGATATGAACTTCAGAATTAAATGGTTTAGTTTTAGATCCAGTATAATAGCAGAGCTGTCTTTGAGAAATTATTTCCTTCTTTTGGCTTCAATTTTCTCGTATATCAAAATGGACATAAAGACATATATTCATGGGTTGTTATGAGAATTAAATGAGATGTAACTTTTTGGAAACAACAAAAGTATCTGAGAAGTATAAGAAATTATTATTATAGATTTTTTTATTCTTCATTATTAAATAAGAGACCACTGAAAATGTTCTGTATTAAATTAATATTTTCACTGAAAATCAATCTAATTCAATTGTTCTCAACTGGAGGTGATTTTGTGCTCTAGTGGGCATTTGCCAGTGTCTGGAGACATTTTGGTTGTCTTAACCGGAGTGTGTTACTGACATCTATTTCTTAGAAACCAGGGATGTTTCTAAACATGCTGTAATGCACAGAGCAGCCCCACACAAAAAAGAATTATCCAGTCCAAGATGTCAGTAGTGTGGAAGTTGATAAATGCTGATCTGATTTTAGGATTTAAAAAAATAGTAAAAATAAAAACTGTATATGATGTAAACTGTAAGGGTTCTAATAAATGATAGCTTAGAATTTGGGATAAGACAGATTTGTGTTAAACCTATATTCAGGCATTGCAGTTTCATCAAGGACGTGCTCGTACTCCCTGAGAATTATATTATACCGGAGTTATGTTTTGTACTTGTCTCATTCCTACATTACAAATAAAAACCCAAACCAATCCCATTGCCATCGAATCGATTCTGACTCATAATGACCCTATAGGACAGAGTAGAACTGCCCCACACGGTTTACAAGGAGTGGCTGGTGGATTTGAACTGCTGGCCTTTTGGCTAACAGCCGAGCTCTTAATGGCTTTGTCACCAGGGCTCCTTACAAATAATACCAATCTTAAAATATTAAAAAATAGAGTTTCCTGTGAAAAAAAATTTCCAAAATACTGGCAGCATATATGAATGGATATTTTCTCAGCTTGAAAATGTCCTCTTTCTCTTTGGGGGGTAAACAGAATCTGGCATGTTTGAGGACTAGTGTATAAATAATGCAGTCTTTTCAGCAAATGGCTAATTTTCATGGTCAGACTTTCTCCAGTTCTTATCCAAATCTCTTCCACATCCCCTCCGGAGAAAGAGATCTTAATTTTTCTGTGTCTAAAATCTGTTTGTATTCAAGCCAGTCACTCATATCAGAATAATAGAATTTAAACTACTTGACATAGAAATGTTTTTCATTTGTAGATGGGGGCTGGTGTCAGAGTAGGATGGGAGGAAGTTTGGCAAGCCATCTGATGATTATTTAATACTTAAGGGATTAGGCTACTTGACATAGTTGGTGCCTCCCTTCTAGACATGTATAGTCCAAGATTTTAAGGTAATGACCTAGCAATACATACTTTACTCCCCCCTCCTTTTAAAAGATATGCGTACAATTTTCTTTTTGTTTCACTTGGACCACATGTGCCCAATTCTGTGCCAGAAAATAAGAGGAATCCTTACCAACCTTCCTAATTATGGTTGACATCATGGAGTACGTAAGTCTTTGTTAAAGCTTTGAGAGGTGGTTCAGTAGATGAGAAAATACAATTTTATTCTAGGCGGAAGAGAAGGTAATAAACCCTGGAAGCTGGGGATGTAAAAGGAAATCAAGACATTGAATAACAGTGAGGGGATTAAAGAATAGGAAGTATAAGTAAGGGAAGTATAAGGAATTGCAGGTTGTGGGCAAGTAGAAATAGTTAAATAAATTTTAATTCTCCCCTTGAGTGTTCTCAGAAAAGGACGCCTGCCAAAAGGAAATTCCAGTTTTCAGTTCTTACTTGAAATAACCAAGATAAAATACAAAGATAAAATAATCACTGTAAATTAACTGTTCAGATAATTCAGGTACAAAGCAATTAGTGGTGTGCTGGTAAATGTTTGAAAATAGGCTCTCAAAAAATAAATAAGTAAATAAAAGAGAGAAAGAAGAAAAGAAAAAAAGGTCCATGGTGTAAATACTCCTACCTGGCCAATACCAAGCTACCAAAGTGAAGTTACTGAACAAAAGTTGAGAAGAGATATGAATTAGCAAGCCATTATATAGTATTTCTACCACATAGATACAATTGACATAAATAACATCAAGAGCATAGATAATAGAAAAATGTAGTAAAATAATGAGCAAGTGATGAGTTTTGAGTATTTATAATGTTTTTAAAATATATTTCATTTAGATTTATGTAATTTAAGTTTTAATAATAGCTGTACTCACAAAATTTCTGAAAATTTAACAATCAGCTCTTACAAGCCAGTATGAGATGGCCCTAGCACACCACAGATGGGGATAGTTCTTTCAACGTCCCACTTCACTTTGCCTGTATACAGTCGAAACTTGACATAAAATATGGTAAGAAGTCACTGAAGATGTATTGAAGGTCAATATATTAAATTAGAAACATAATTGTTGAAATTTTGACCATTAAGAGCATAGCAGAAAAGAAACCCTGAAGGAGGGAGTTCACTGTAAAACAGGAAATAAAGTATACCTGGATTAGGAAATGTGTAAGTATTGGAATATATGATATGATAAAACTAAGAAGAGATTATAGAAACAATATCAAATGAGGAAGATAATTTAGTAAATAAGAATTATTTACCCTGCTCATATTTGCATTTACATTTAAAAGGTACTATTGTTTTTCTTTTTTTTATTGGATTACAAAACCCCCGTGTGTTGTCGTTGCTAGGTGCCGTCCAGTCGGTTCCTACTCATAGCGACCCTGTGCACAACAGAACGAAACACTGCCCGGTCCTGAGCCATCCTTACAATCGTTGTTATGCTTGAGCTCTTTGCTGCAGCCACTGTGGCAATCCACCTCGTTGAGCGTCTTCCTCTTTCCCACTGACTCTATACTTTGCCAAGCATGATGTCCTTCTCTAGGGACTGATCCCTCCTGACAACATGTCCAAAGTATGTAAGACGCAGTCTCGCCATCCTTGCTTCTAAGTCGCATTCTGGTTGTACTTCTAAGGCAGATTTGTTCGTTCTTTTGGCAGTCCATGGTATATTCAATATTCTTTGCCAACACCATGATTCGAAGGCGTCAATTCTTCTTCAGTCTTCCTTATTCGTTGTTCAGCTTTTGCATGCATAAGATGCGACTGAAAATACATGGCTTGAGTCAAGTGCACCTTAGTCTTCAAGGTGACATCTTTGCTCTCCAATACTTTAAAGAGATCCTTTGCAGCAGATTTACCCCAATGCAATGCGTCTCTGGATTTCTTGACTGCTGCTTCCATGGCTGTTGATTGTGGATCCAAGTAAAATGAAATCCTTGACAGCCTCAATCTTTTCTCAGTTTATCATGATGTTGCTCATTGGTCCAGTTGTGAGGATTTTTGTTTTCTTTATGTTGAGGTGCAGTCCATACTGAATGAAGGCTGTGTTCTTTGATCTTAATTAATAAGTGCTTCAGGTCCTTCTCACTTTCAGCAAGCAATCCCTGTGTATCTTGGTCAGAAACATGTATGTATGTATGACTACTGACTGATAGCATGAGATCGATTTGTATGGGTTTGTGAGTGTATGTGGGGATATGTGTTAAAGTGTGGCACCTGCCAGAACAAATTTGAAATGCGCAGTTTTTTTCATTAAGTACCCTTGAAATCTTTTGTAATTAGAGCATGAAAACCAAATAGACATTTTCTTTGGACTGCCTGAAAATTTAAGGTACGTTTTGTCCTTATACCAAGAGAATTGGGTACTTTAACGGGTAAACCTTATATTTCTATGGCTTTTATCTAAAAAAGTTTCGTTTATTGCTCTGGGTTTTTCAGTCTCATTCTTGTCTGCAGAAAACCACAATAAACTATTTTTTTTTAAGTGGATTTAAAATAAAAGTAGAATGCTTCCTTTTGGAGGGGAAAAGGATAACAGAAAATTGAACTTAAAGGGAAGTAATATTACAAAAAGCCATGTGCCACAAGGAAGCTTTGAAAATGAAGCTATGAAAAAAAAATGAAAGAATGACAATTTGTAAATCAGGAGTCCAGAAGTTCTGTTTTATGATTATGTTGCAGTTTAATTTCTTTATATCTTTCTGCCATTGTTAAAAAACCAGCCAGGACTTCAAAGGGAGCCTGCATGTGTTCCGAATCAGGGCTTCAGAGCTGATGTCTGACAGCCCAGAAATTAAAACGAAATAAATGTGCTGTTTAAACTCCCATTTTTTCCCAACAACAACAACAAAATCACTTTTTATGTATTTAGTTTTTTTTTTTTTCTTTGTTAACTTTAAAATTCTCTTTCCTTCCATTTTTCCTCATTTACCAATTATGGGCAGGGGCCTAGGAAATGCAGAATTCCCATGAACTTCAGAGGGAATTTCAGACAACCAGAGGGAGATGTCAAGACTTTGGAATCAGCCTTTGTGACATTTTCTGTACATTAAAACAGATTCCCCCCTTAAAAAAAAAGACAAAGACCCTTAGTTGTTAGGCCATGCCCAAACACCTGCGTTTGACTATTCTTGCATTTTCTTGGGATGACGGAAACAGACATCTCCAAAGAACAAAGAAAGGCTCCGGAATGGTTTGTGTTTGAAAGTGCACTAGCGTGGATATGAAACGTTCGTCACTAGCCAGAAACTTGGCAGCCATTTCTTGGAGCACTGAAGAGAGTAATCAGAGCTTGACACAGAGGGCTGTATTATGTGGGGGTAAAGAAGAGTCCCTGAGGGACTGACGAGAATCATAGATGGAAAGGGACCTTGATATCATCTGAAACAATTTCTTAGTTTTTTAGTTGACAGTGAGGCTCAGAGTGGTAACGTGGTTTGCTCAAGATAAGGCAGCTAGAAAAGTGTCGTAGAAGTTTGGGAAATTCTATTTTCTGGCTAACGAGATGGGGATTGAAGCTACTGGGGTTCAAAGAAAAACAGACAGGAATTCTTTGCTTTTAGGGACTACTTAGGGTTGCTTTGAGTCGAAATTGACTCAACAGCAGTGGACATCAAGGCCATTGCTTCTAAGCCTACCCCTGCTTTCCTCTTTCAATCAATATTGACAAACAGCTAGGAAGAGTGAAAAAACCACAGCCAAGAGCAAAGGGCTTCCCCGCCACGTCTGTGCAAAGAAATTCAGCTAGCACGCCACTCTGGGAGTATTGCAGCATTAACAGGCCTGGGTTCTCTTTCTCCTCTCCCGTAATGCCATCCCACAGTCTCCACATCTGGCCTGCAGAGCATCCCAGAATGAATGTTTATTTCCGGACCCTGAGAGGCTTTCCTGAGCATTGCTGGGTAGAGTCTACCTTTGTGTTCATGTTAAATTACATTCTGAGAGTATATAGTGCCCACACGAAGGAGATGATACCCCTCAGTTTTCACAGTATCTTAGAAGTTCTGTAAGCATGTGCGGTGGAGAGAAATTAAATAGCCCATAAAGATGAGTTGAAATGCTTTCAAAGTTCACAAATACGAAGCCTTTATACATTCCTTGAAAAAGAGCAAAGAAAATGCCAGAGCATTAGTCTCCCTGGCTCAACCACTTTTACCATGTTTGCAGTCCCAATTCAAGCACAGGCACTGTTCAGCCTTAATGTCTCTCTGAACATCAATGTGAGGAAAACAGACATTTTACTTATTCAAAGAACACTTCTGTGTTGGTTACTGGCTTATAGGCCAAGAATTAGGATGTTGAATCTCTGTTTCAGAATCTCATATATATATATATGTGTTATGTACATATATATAAATATATACGTATATGTATATACACACACACATATATATATGTGTGTGTGTATATGCAGGAAAAAATGTGTATGGATCAAGGAAATTTCTCTGAATGTAATGATGGGGGCAGTAGAGCTAGACCTTGAATGATGAGATAGACATAGATGAGAGGAGGAGGGGAAGCAGATGGAAAAAATGGCACAAGCAACTGTATCACAGTGATTCTCCAATAACCATTTGCTGATTTTACTATGTTCTAGGCGTTGTGCTGAGTGATTTACATCCATTATTTCATGTGTGGAACCCTGGTGGCTTATTGGTTAAGAGCTCAGCTGCCAACCAAAAGATGGGTGGTTCAAATCCATCAGCTGCTCCTTGGAAACCCTATGGGGCAATTCTATTCTGTCCTATAGGGTTGCTGTGAGTTGGAATCGACTCTAGGGCAACGATTTTTTTTTTCTTTTTTATCGCATGTATTCATTATAATTTCAGATGTTATTATGCCTAATTTACAGAAGAAAGAATGGAGACTCATGGATGTTAAAGAATGTGCCTGAGATCACATAGATAACAGTGAGGAAAGTGGACACAAACTCCAGAATTTGTACCCTTACCCAGTGCACTCTCCAGAAGGAAAGCCTGCAGCCGATTCAGGAAAGAGAATTTGACAACAATGGCACATTTACATAGAAAATATTTACAGAGGGCTTTGATCCGTAGCCTTGTAGTTTGAGCATTATCATTTACAGATGTTGGGGATTCACTTCTAGATGATCTATTGGCAGAAATAGAGACATTAGGACAAGAAGCTGATGAAGATAGACAATGGATAATATCTGGTATTGTTAAAAAAAAAAAAAAAATTAGCTGCCATCAAATAGACCCCCAGTGCATGGCAACCCCAGGCTCAACAGAATGAAATGCTGCCAGATCCTGTGCCACCCCTGATCTTTTCAGATCTGACCTCCATGAGGCTTTCCAGTAGCTTATTTCTGGAAGCACATCAGTAGGCTTTTCTTCCTATTCTGCCTTAGTCTGGAAGTTTTGCAGAAACATGCTCAGCATCACAGCAACACATACGGCTCCATTGACAGTCTGGTGGTGACTGTACAAGAGGTACATCAGCTGGCAGTTGAACCTGGATCTCCCAATGGAAGGAGATAATTTTACCACTGATCCACCAGAGCCCCCAGATAATATTTAGACAGGTCCAATTCAAGTTAATAGTGAGATGTACAAAGAAATGCCCTACTGGCAATTTGTGATTGAGGATTAAAGCTAGGAAAGGAAGGTAGGGAGAAGTGGAGATTTTAGTCTTTGGCTTAAGGATAATGGATGTAACTATGACAGTGAAAACATTCACCCATGGACAATGTTTACAGGGCCCAGGTTTAAGAGTACCAACATTTCTTAGAAGTAGGTAGGGATGTATTCAGGGTCGTACTATATGAAGAAGGAGGAGGCATCAGGACATAGAAGAACTGGTTACAGGATACAGAAGAGGAGAGGAAGGGGAAAACCTGACTGTGATGTCATAAGGCTATTTGAGAAGAATGTTTCATGAAGCAGGAGAGTGTAAAACCGATGAATCATAAAGAAATTCAGAGTATCAGCTAAGAAATATTACATAGGTTAATGTATTTAAATAAGATATTTCAATAAATTGTATTATTTACAGTTTTTTTTTTTTTCTCTTATGTATGCTAAGAACTGACATAAACATTCCAGGCTTTTTGTAGGTCATCACTAAACATTTCCTTGTTCATATAGTCCAGCTTCCCAGATTCTTTGCTCAGCATACAGATGAATAAGTATGGTGAAAGGATACAACTCTGAAGCACACCTCTCCTGACTTTAAAATACACAATATCCCCTTATTCTGTTCCAATAACTTGGTCTGTGAACTTGTTCTGCATGAGCACAATTAAGTGTTCTGGGATTTCCATCCTTCACAATGCTATCCATAATTTGTTATGATCCACAGAGTCTAATGCTTTTGCATAGTCAATAAAACACAGGGAAACATCTTTCTGGTATTCCCTACTTTCAGCCAGGATCCATCTGACATCAGCAGTGATATCCCTTGTTCCACTTCCTCTTCTGAATCCAGCTTGAATTTCTAGCAGTTCTCTGTCAATATACTGCTGCAACCACTTTTTAATGATCTTCAACAAAATTTTACTGGCACGTGATATTGACGATATTGTTTGATAATTTTCACATTCTGTTGGATCGGTTTTCTTTGGAATAGGTATAAATATAAATATGGATCTCTTCCAGTCAGTTGGCCGGGTAGCTGTCTTCCAAATTTCTTGGCATAAACGAGTGAGCACTTCTAGTGTGGTATCCATTTGTTGAAACATCTCAACTGGTATTCCATCAATTTCTGGAGTCTTCTTTTTCTCCAGTGTCTTGAGTGCAGCTTAGACTTCTTCCTTCAGTACCATTAGCTCTTGATCATATGCGACCTCCTGAAATGATTGAACATCGATCAATTCTTTTTGGTAGAGTGATTCTGTGTAGTCCATCTTCTTCTGATGGCTCATGTGTCGTTCATTGTTTTTCCCATAGAAACCTTCAGTATTGCAACTCAAGGCTTGAATTTTTTCTTCAGTTCTTTCAGCTTGAGAAATGCTTAGCATGTTCTTCCCTTTTGATTTTTAAGTCCAGGTCTTTGCACATGTCGTTATAATTCTTTGCTTTTTCTTCTCCAGCCTTCCTTTGAAATCTTCTGTTCAGCTCTTTTACTTCATCATTTCTGCTGTTTGCTTTAGCTACTCCACATTCAAGAGCAAGTTTCAGTCTCTTCCAACATCGATTTTGGTCTTTTTTTTCCCACCTTTTTAATGACTTCTTGCTTTCTTCAGGTATGTTGTCCTTAATGTCATTCCACAACTCGTCTGGTCTTCAGTCATTAGTGTTTGATGCATCAAATCTGTTCTTTAGATGGTCTGTAAATTCAAGCTCATACTATATGAAGAAGAACCTGGAATCAGGATTGGAGGAAGACTCATTAACAACCTGAATTATGTAGTTGACACAACCTTGCTTGCTGAAAGTGAAGAGGACTTGAAGCACTTACTGAGGAAGCATAAAACAGCATAAAACAAAAATCTTCACAACTGGACCAATAAGCAACACCATGATAAATGGAGAAAAGATTGAAGTTGTCAAGGATTTCATTTTGCTTGGATGCACAATCAACACCCATGGAAGTAGCAGTCAAGATATCAAACAACACATTGCACTGGGCAAATCGGCTGTAAAAGATCTCTTTAAATTCTTAAAAAACAAAGATGTCACTTTAAGGCCTAAGCTGTGCCTGACCCAAGCCTTGGTGTTTTCAATAGCCTCATATGCTAATGCAAAAGCTGCAGGATGAATAAGGGAGACTGAAGAAGAATTAATGCCTTTGAATTATGGCACTGGTGAAGAATATTGAATATACTATGCACTGCCGGAAGAATGAACAAATCTGTCTTGGAAGAAGTACAGCCAGAATGCTTCTTAGAAGTGAGGATGATGAGACTCCATCTCAAATAATTTGGACATGTTATCAGGAGGGACCAGTCCCTGGAGAAGGATAGTATACTTGATAAAGTAGAGTTGTCGTTGCTGTTAGGTGCCATTGAGTCGGTTCCAACTCATAGCAACCCTATGCACAACAAAACAAAACACTGCCCGGTCCTGAGCCATCCTTACGATCGTTGTTAGGCTTGAGCTCATTGTTGCAGCCACTGTGTCAATCCACCTCGCTGAGAGTCTTCCTCTTTTCCGCTGACCCTGTGCTTTGCCAAGCATCATGTCCTTCTCCAGGGACTGATCCCTCCTGACAACACATCCAAAGTATGTAAGATGCAGTCTCACCATCCATGCTTCTAAGGAGCACTCTGGTTGTACTTCTTCCAAGACAGATTTGTTTGTTCTTTTGGCAGTCCATGGTATATTCAATATTCTTCGCCAATACCACAATTCAAAGGTGTCAATTCTTCTTTGGTCTTCCGTATTCATTGTCCAGCTTTCACATGCGTATGATATGATTGAAAATACCGTGGATTGGGTCAGGCGCACCTTAGTCTTCAAGGTGGCATATTTGCTCTTTAACACTTTAAAGAGGTCCTTTGCAGCAGATTTACCCAGTGCAATGCGTCTTTTGATTTCTTGACTGCTGCTTCCATGGCTGTTGATTGTGGATCCAAGTAAAACGAAATCCTTGACAGCCTCAATCTTTTCTCCGTTTATCATGATGCATAATGCAGGTTGTTAATGAGTCTTCCTCCAATCCTGATGCCCCATTCTTTTTCGTATTGTCCAGCTTCTCAGATTATTTGCTCAGCATACGGATTGAATAGGTATGGTGAAAGGATAGAACTCTGACGTACACCTTTCCTGACTTTAAACCAGTCAGTATCCCCTTGTTCTGTCCGAACAACTATTACTTGATCTATGTAAAGATTCCTCATGAGCAAAATGAAGTGTTCTGGAATTCCCATTCTTAACAATGTTATCCATAATTTGATATAATCCACACAGTCAGAAGCCTTTGCGTAGTCAATAAAACACAGGTAAACATCCTTCTGGTATTCTCTGCTTTCAGCCAGGATCCATCTGACATCAGCAATGATATCCCTGGTGCCACGTGCTCTTCTGAAACTGGCCTGAATTTCTGGCAGTTCCCTGTCGATATACTGCTGCAGCCATTTTTGAATGATCTTCAGCAAAATTTTGCTTTCATGTGATGTTAATGATATTGTTCTATAATTTCCACGTTCGGTTGGATCACCTTTCTTGGGAATAGGCATAAGTATGGATCTTTTCCAGTCAGTTGGCCAGGAAGCTGTCTTCCATATTTCTTGGCATAGACGAGTGAGGACCTCCAGCACTGCATCTGTTTGTTGAAACATCTCCATTGATATTCCATCAATTCCTGGAGCCTTGTTTTTCACCAATGCCCTCAGAGCAGTTGGACTTCTTCCTTCAGTACCATCAGTTCCTGATCATATGCTACCTCAAATAATTCTTTTTGGTAGAATGAATCTGTGTATTTCTCCCATCTTCTTTTGATGCTTCCTGCATCGCTTAATATTTTCCCCATAGAATTCTTCACTATTGCAACATGAGGCTTGAATTTTTTCTTCAGTTCTTTCAGCTTGAGAAAAGCCAAGTGTGTTCTCCCCTTTTGGTTTTCTGTCTCCAGCTCTTTGCACATGCCATTATAATAATTTTTCTTCTCAAGCCACCCTTTGAAATTTCTGTTCAGTTCTTTTACTTCATCATTTCTTCCTTTTGCTTTAGCTGCTCAAATTGACTACATCTGTGGAAAAAGATGATGGAAAAGCTCAATATCATCAGTCAGAACAAGGCCAGAGGCCGACTGTGGAACAGAGCATCAATTGCTCATACGCATGTTCAAGCTGAAACTGAAGAAAATCAGAGCAAGTCCACGAAAGCCGAAAAATGACCTTGAGTGTATCGTTCCTGAATTTAGAGACCATATCAAGAATAGATTTGATGCATTGAACACTAGTGACTGAAAACCAGACGAGCTGTGGAATGACGTCAAGGACATTAAGTATGAAGAAAGCAAAAGGTTACTGAAAAGACAGGAAAGAAAGAAAAGACCAAGATGGGTGTCAGAGGAGACTCTGAAACTTGCTCACGAAAGTCAAGCAGCTAAAGCAAAAGGAAGAAATGATGATGAAGTAGAGAGTCAGTGAAAAAGAGGAAGACCATCAATGAGATGGATTGACACAGTGGGTGCAACAATGGGCTCAAGCATAACAATGATTGTGAGGGTGGTGCAGGACTGGGCAGTGTTTTGTTCTGTTGTACATAGGCTCGCTATAAGCTGGAACCTACTGAACAGCACCTAACAACAACAAATATTTCCTGTAAATTAAGTCACCAAAATAATGGTAATATATATCCCCTTTCTTTCCATTATATTCATGCACAGCCAGTTTGACCATATATTCCCACAAATGTCTAGATCTTAGTTTCAGACAGAAACAAAACTTCAGTCGCAAAACCAAAAAAAAAAAAAAAAACTTCAGTAGATCCAGTTATTTGATTCAACCAGTAGATTGAAATAATCAGGTATCCTAGGAATCTGCTTCTTTTTGCAGATTTAAGGCTGACAGTTGGGATTAACCTGAGGTTTCCTATTAACCTCTGTTTTTTAACTTCAGGGGCCAAAAAGGTGTGTTCCACTGAGAATCATGGTGTCTGGAATTTAGTTCTCTGGTTGGGTATATACATTGCAAGTTTTTTTTTTTTTTAAAAATAACATGTCTCAAATCTTGTATTCAAATCAAGCCTTGTTCTTTGAATTATTAGGTAATAAAGAGGCAATAAAGGAGCCCTGGTGGCACAGTGGTTAAAGCACTAATGAAAAGGTCAGCGGTTCGAAACCACTGGTGGCTCCCTGGGAGAAAGATGTGGCAGTCTGCTTCCATAGAGATTTATAGCCTTTTTTTTTTTTTTTTAAACCCTGTAGGGTTGCCTTGAGTCAGAACTGACCTGATAACAGTGGGTTTTTATGTTTTTTCTTTTTTTTTTTAACGAGGCAAGTACAGTGTAGAAAACTTTTCTCAGTAAATTCTTGTGCTAATAAATACTAAGCCATGATCAACTTAAAGGCCTAATCCTGATTCTAATATATTTAGGGAAAAAAATATCTTTAGCTACATGAAGTCAGAAGGGCATTTATGTGTCATTTTGCCATTTATTTCCAAAGAACTGCCCATTATCACGATACCCTAAAATTATTTATTTACCATTAGTGGGAAACCCAAACCAAACCAAACCCGTTGCCATCTAGTTGATTCTGACTCACAGTGACCCTTCAGGACAGGATAGAACTGCCCCATAGGGTTTCCAAGGAGTAGCTGGTGGATTCTAATTGCCAACCATTTGGTTAGCAGCCATAGCTCTTAACCAATAGCTCTTAACCAATACGCTAACCCATAGCAACCGTAGCTCTTAACCAATACGCTATCAGGGCTCCATTAGTAGTAAGTTTTCTTCATGTTGCCATTTTAACCAATATGCTATCAGGGCTCCATTAGTGGTAAGTTTTCTTCATGTTGCCGTTTTACTTTTCGTAATCCGAAATGATGGTAACTAGGTTTGGTCTAAAATGGAAGTAGATAGTTTCCTTTAAGATTATGTTTTGGGAAAGCCAGAACTGTCCCATCTGTGAAATCTTCCTTATAGAGGAAAAAACCTTTTATTATTCCAGAATTACCAGTTATATAACTCTTACAATGGGTCAGGCATTTTTCTGGGAACTTTGTTTTTAGTTGGCATCGAATTGATTCTGACTCATGACGAACCCATGTGTGCAGAGTAGAGTTGTTTGATAGGGTTTTCAAGGCTGTGAACTTTCAGAAGTAGATGGCCAGGCCTGTCTTCTGAGACACCTCTGGGTGTGTTCCAACTGCTGACCTTTTAGCTAGTAATCGAGTGCTTAACTGTAACCTTCAAATATTGAGATGAGGCCCGCCAAATAAAGAAATTCCTGAGGAATACAATCCCTTGATGTAAAGTCACTGTGTCAGAGCCCTTCTTGAAAGCAGATTTAGTGGGGACCAGAAAAAACAGTACTTGAAAGGAAGGCTAGCATGAATTCCACGGCAAGGAAGAGACAAAAGGACAGGTTGAAAATGCTACCTCCTTCTGAATTTCATGGAAGCTTAACTCTTTTTTTTTTTTTTAACTCTGGAGTAACTCTATTATTTTGATTTTAATGCTTATTTACCATATAGATAAATAAAATAAAACTGAATCAGGGTTTTGTTTTGCTTTTAGTAGGCTTAAATTGTTGACTACTACAGTTATAAGAAATATGAAAAGATGAACACAAATGTCAGAACTGGAAGGGGACTTCAAACTCTAGTAGTTAGATGGCTTTCAAACCTGAGTGCACCTAAGAATATGTTAAGGGACTTATTTTAAATGCAGATTCTGGGTCGATGCCTTTGGATTCAAATTCAGTTGGAAATAAGGCTTAGGAATCTGCCTTTTGACAAACACCCATGTGATTCTGATTAGGCAGAGGTGACCCTTGCTTTAAGAAAACTAAAGCCTGAGATGGGAATTGGCTTTATCTAGCAGGTCATACAACTTGAGCTAGAACTTAGCTGATAATATCCGTCATAATCATTGAATAATGTGATTCAAAATCAGAATAAGTGGTGCCACACTGATTTTGTCACTGATCTTCACACAGACTAGACAATCTTTTCTAGCAACTACCACTCTTTGGGCAATAAGAATCAACAAATGCTTTGGGAGATCTTAAGCGGCTGGCAAAGAACATCTGCATTTTTCTTAGGAAAAGTAATTTCTCTTTAATGAATTTCTCTGAGGTTGAAAATATTATGGTGAGTTACACAACTCTTTTGAGACATAATGATGATGATAAAAGCCATATCACTTTAATAGTCACTTCAAATTTCTTTTGTCATCTTCTATTAGGTAATTTTAAACACCCATTTGCTATTGTTTCTAAAGCTATACTACTTGTACTTGGGATAAGAAAATTTCTAAAAGTCACACCTAAATTAAATTTTCAGCTTATAAATCTGTCCCTTTCTAAAATCTTAAGTATTTATGGTAAATCCGAATCCATCCCAAGTGCATTCCAGCTTGATTCCCAGCCTAGTGCATCTGGGAGCATCTTTAGTCTGAAAATTGGTTGCCTAATCTCATCATAGACTCTTGTTGAAAGATGTCCCTGACCTCCCAGTTCTAATAATTCTAGAATTACCAGGAGATTATGCTCCTTCATTTATTCTGGTACGTAACCAGTTAGTCCCAAAAGTTCTGGCAGTTCCTCTTTATCTTTGATCTACCCATCCTGAATCTGGCCTCTGCTTATTTCACTCTCTCCACATTCAATTCCTCAGCCTTATCATCTTTTTTCAGATTACTTACGTGTCTTGAAGTGTGTGACCTGAAATGCCACCACCCTCCCTGCAATACTTCTGTCTTTTTAAGATTGCCTTTATGATTATGAAGGTTTTATAGTATTTTGGTATAAGATGGATATTGGGCCTCATCAACAAACAAAACTGTTCAAAACCTTAAGATGCAAGACCTCTAGCTTGATCAAGGGACGGCAACTTTTTCATGTCCTATACCTCCGATTTCAGGAGCCCTGGTGGCGTGCAACAGTTAAGCACTGGGCTGCAAACCAAAAGGTTGGCTGTTTCAACCCACCCAGCGGTTCCGCGGGAGAAGGACTTTTTGATCTGCTTCCATAAAGATTACAGTCAAGAAAACCCGATGAGGCAGTTCTACTCTGTAGGATGGGGCCGCTATGAGTCAGAATCGACTTGACAGCACACAACACCACCACCTCCAATCTGCGTGAGCAGGAGAAAAAAAAATACAGGAAAAAATGATGAAGCAATGCTTTTTGGAATATTCAGCTTTCTTCCACAAAGTGTAATAATTATATTGAAATGTCTGGTGAATATGAGAGGAGTTCCTGTTTTCACCATCCTTTATTTTAATTCAATGATTTTTAGATATGGCAGGTTCAGGCAAAGCCTATAACAAACTAAAATCACTCTGATAATAAGTATTTGAAATAAAACCTTTTTTTTTTTGTCTACATTGGCAAGTTTTATCATAGCATTTGTAAAGATTATGTAGGTACCTGGCCATGTTTGCACTGTACATTTTCTGCCATGATGTTGGAGAATGGGCTGCTTTTTTTTAGGACGGCCCTACTGAGCTCATGAAAAAAGCATTAGTTTCTCATAGGTTTTGCTAAATGTTTGTGAATGTTCTTTAAGTATTTTAATTAAATGGCAATTTATTTTAAAACATCAGCAATAACAATTGTGTAATAGAAGCCTATGAATTACAGAATTCTTAATCTTTAACAAATACATTTGGAGCCCATTCCTGTTTATTTAACATACAATTGCTATCTAATTTAATCTAAATTAAGTGGTTGCTTAAAAAAAAAAAATTTTTTTTTTTTTTTTAACCTATAATTTGGAGGATTCCTGAAACTCCTCTTATGGCAAGAAAAACATGAAATCATCGTTTTTTTCCAGATGGTGGATCTTATCTTTTGAAATCAGGTATTTTTGGTCTTGAAATTAAAAACCTAAGCCATTTGGAAATTGCAATTGCAAGGAATGTTTTTGGCAAAGGGACGTATGTCCCCGTTTGCTTAGACAAGAATAATTTGTTTTTCTATCATTCAACAAACCTTCAAAATTTAGCTGACTCTTATCCAGCACTATGAGGATGAATTATCATCAGTCTTATTTATAGGCATCTGTTTATGTGGAATGCATTCCATGATGACTCAATAGTGAAGATTTTGTTTAGGCTGTTATTTGTTTTTAAAGAAAAAACCAGATAACTTTGGGTATTATATGTTAGGCACTGTGCTAGGTATAATGATCTTTTTTTCTTTTTTAACAATTAGTCATAAAGTCATCACAAGGACAAATAGAACAAACCAGTCCATAAGCAATGGTCAATACAATGGTTACTACAGATGTTGCCATGACCATCATTGCAAGAGATAAATTTGGGGAGTGTTGTCATAAATCGATGCTAGGATGAAGTTGAAACACAAGCTTAGGTCCATGAGTGTGGTTGGAAGTGAATTTTAGAGGCCTTCTTTTTGGTGGGGAAACCCTGGTGGCATAGTGGTTAAGTGCTATGGCTGCTAACCAAAGGGTCGGCAGTTCGAATCCGCCAGGTGCTCCTTGGAAACTCTATGGGGCAGTTCTACTCTGTCCTATAGGGTCGCTATGAGTCGGAATGGACTTGATGGCACTGGGTTTTTTTTTTTTTTTTTTTTGGTTTTTTTTGGTCGGATGTGGAGGGAGTAATATTTCTTTCTCTAATGACAAATATCAAGAAGAATCAATTAGCAATATTTCTTCTTCTGAAAATAAATTTTTGTGAATGTAGGTTAAAACCTGAATAAGGGGAATGGGTTACAGGCATCAACGCTTGAGGAGGATTATCATTCGGAAGGTTCCTTGGGTGGTGCAAATAGTTTGGCAGTTCAAATCCACCCAGAGGCACCTCAGAAGAAAGATTATACCCATTGAAAACCCTATGAAGCACAGTTTTACTCTGAAACACATGGGGTTGCCATGAGTCAGAATCAACTCGATGGAACCTTGTTTTTTTTGTTGTTGTTGTTGTTTATTTGTTTGTTTTATTATTCAGAAAAGATTGGCACTGTGGCAGTAGGACTAATACATTAAATTAGCCCTTTGGGCTTTGCCACATCTCCTGTGGGAATGATGACCATTATCAGCAACCAGACTGTTGACGTTCCAGAAAATCTTGACATCAGTCTGAAGGGATGCACAGTTACTGTAAAGAGCCCCAGAGGAACCTTTCGGAGAGACATCAATCACATCAGTGTAGAACTCAGTCTCCTTAGAAAGAAAAGAAAAGGCTTCATGTTGACAAATGGTGGGGAAATAGAAAGGAACTGGCTAGAGTGCGCGTCATCTGTAGTCATGTACAGAACACAATCAAGGGTGTTACACTGGACTTCTGTTACAAGGTGAGGTCTGTGTGTGCTCACTTCCCCATCAACATCGTTATTCAGGAGAGTGGGTCTCTTGCTGAAATCCAAAACTTCTTGAGTGAAAAATATATCCATAGGGTTCAAATGAGGCTAGGGGTTGCTTGTTCGGTATCTCAAGCCCAGAAAGATGAGTTAATTCTTGAAGGAAAAGACATTGAACTAGTATCAAATTCAGCTGCTTTAATTCAGCAAGCCACAGCAGTTAAAAACAAGGGTATCTGAAACTTTGGGATGGTATGTATGTCTCTGAAAAAGAACTGTTCAACAGGGTGATGAGTAAGATCTCAGAGTTGTCCAGCTATGAAAACCAGGCTGGATAATTCCTAAAACCTATGGGTGATATTTTTAAGATGCAATAAAATTTATCTGTTCATTTGGGTCTTTTTATTTTCAAAAGCCGTCTCTTTCCTAAACACTAGTAAAGATTCGTAGTCTTCGATGAAACTGACTGTGCTTTCCAATTAATTGGAGAGTAACAATTCAGAAATAAGAACACAATACTAGGGAAAAAAATAATAATAAATCAGTGCTTCAGTATCCTTTGGGTTTAACCACAGCAGAGCGGTTTTGAGGACAGAGCCTAGAGTCAGCCAACCCTGATTCTTATCACAGCTTTGCCATTGACTGAGCACGTGGATTGGGCAAGTTAACTTCTTTATAACTCATTCTCCAGCATGTGGAGCTGTGTCATGGTTAAATGAGATGTGTCTCAAACCCTTTCATGGTGCCTGGTTGTGTTAGCTCTCAGTAACTAATTTTTTTTTTTTTTTAAGGGTAGAGACCACCTTTGTTTACCTCCTAACTATATCCTCAGTGGCGAGCACAGTTCCTGTCACATAGTAGCCTCTCAACAAATATATTTTATTTTACTTTTTTATTGTACATTAAGCAAAAGTTTACAGTCCAAGTTAGTTTCTCATACAAAAATTTATACGCACATTGTTATGTGTCCCTAACTGCCCTCCCTATAATGTAACAACACACTTCTCCTTTCCACCATGGATTTCCTGTGTCCATTCAACCAGCTCCTGTCCCTTTTTGCCTTCTCATCTCGCCTCCGGACAGAATCTGCCCATTTAGTCTTATGTATCTACTTGAGCTAAGAAGAACTGTCTTCACGAGTATCATTTTATGTCTTATAAAAAAAAAAAATTATAGTCCAGTCTAATCTTTGTCTGAAGAGTTGGCTTCGGGAATGGTTTCAGTTCTTGGCTAACAGAGAGCCCAGGGGCCATGTCTTCTGGGGTCCTTCCAGTCTCAGTCAGACCATTAAGTCTGGTCTTTTTACTAGAATTTGAGTTCTACACCCTATTTTTCTCCTGCTCCGTCAGGGACTCTGTTATGTTCTCCGTCAGTGCGGTCATTAGTTGTAGCCAGGCACCATCTAGTTCTTCTGGCCTCAGGCTGATGGAGTCTCTGGTTTATGTGGCCCTTTCTGTCTCTTGGGCTAATACTTGCTTTCAACAAATACCTTTTAAATGAATCAGTCTGCCACAACTGTTTTCTTAAGTCATCTTGAAGACACGGTGTTTCAGTTTCACTCTGTGTAAACTGATTTAAATCAATGAAATTATTTATCAGTTTTACTGACTTTGTGTAAGAAACAGTCTGTGGCAAGAAGGACTTGAGTTTTCTCTTTGAAGTGTTATTTATTTAACTTCTTTCTTAAACACCCACCCCATTCTACATATACTGGCCATAGTATCTTTAAAAAAAAAAAAAAAGAACAGAAAATAGATCATCTGAAGCAGGTATATATCATAAAAGCATACCATTTTTCAGAGTTTTGATTTTACTTTCCTGCAAAAATTGCTCTCCACTATCACTACCCAGTGCCATCAAGTCGATTCTGACTCATAGCGACCCTATAGGACAGAGTAGAACTGCCCCATAGAGTTTCCAAGGAGCGCCTGGTGGATTTGAACTGCCGACCCTTTGGTTAGCAGCCATAGCACTTAACCACTACGCCACCAGGGTTTCCCCACTATCACTATGGGCCTTAAATCAAAAAAGTTTGGTATTGTGGTTATGAGCATGAACTCCAGATTCAGAACAATTTATTTAACATCTCTGTTTCCTCATCTCTAAAATGAGAATAATGGCAATACCTCTTTTATGTATACATATTTTTTCCTTGAGGAATAAATGAGTTAATGTATGTAAAGTATAGAGCAATGAGTCTGGCATGTAGTAAGCACCATATAAGCTTTAATTATTATCACACATTCAGTCAGGTCCATAAAGTTTGCTTTAACTGTTTCTACTATTTATTCATCAGTCATTTAACAAACATTTATAAGAATGCCCAGCATTGTACTAGGCACTGGATATACAAAGTCAGGCAAGATGTAGTCCCAGTCATCTAGTATATTGTAGCCTCGTGGAGTGGACTGACAAATAAAGGACTACAGAATATAGTCCTTATATATATATATTTTTTATAGTTCTATAGTATAGACAGAAATGGCCATGGAGAGAACATAGAGGAACACTGTCTACATTGCACAGGTGGTTTGTGATTCTACTTAGGCTGAATTTAAAGGATGAGTAGGAGTTAGCTGAATATGGAAAAGGCATTGCATTGGTGGAGGCTCAGACTTGTAGGCCACTATTTAATTGCACTGCTCATCAAGCTGTAAATTAAAAAAAAGAAAAAGTCCCATCCGGTGAATTCCAACTCATAGCAGCCCTAAATAAATAGAAGAGTGAATTGAATGTGTGATTGTGGCAGAAGTGAGGCTATGAGAGAGAGATACCATGCGTTGAAGGATTTGAATTTAATCCTGAAAATTGTAAGAAGAAGGTGGCAGGTGGCTGGCTGGCTAGCTGGTGTGCTGAGCTCACTCTGAACCCAGGCGCTGGGCCTTCTCCTATCTGGTATACCATTTCAGTCCTCTAAGACACCCAGCATTCCTTGAGCACACTGGTTGTAAAAAACCTGCAAGTGTCCAACCTGATCTGGCCAGTGATTACATTCCCTAAGAGAGTCTTCGTCCTTCAGTGGTGTTCCCAGCTCTATAAATCACTCTACTTGAAAAGAATCATCTAATCTGTGTAAACTCAGGCTCATCCAGGAGTGGGGTCCTTGTACTCTTTATCACAGAGTGACATACTGCCTTTGGTTTCTGTTCTGGGTGATAGAGAAGCCAACGTCACTGACTCTATTTGCAGTACTGCATCACAACTGAAAATTCATCACAGTCTCATTTTCTTCCTACAACCAATCTCCCCAAGATCCTATAGTCAGTTTGCTCAGGCATTGTCAAGGTACCCATGTTATCCTTCAGCATACTGGCTCTTGGCACCTAGTGGGGGAAATGGGTACAGAATAGTGATACAGATGAACCCCTTAGGGCACATGGTGATGTGCAGTTATTACTTCATCTCATTCTAAGTGAAAATGCTTTATTTGTTCTTTAAGAAAAAATGTTTTGGGTTGTCCTTTTATTTTAAAAGTAATGTGCTCATGGGTTCAAGAAATCAAATGACGTATTGCACCGGATAAATCTGCTGCAAAAGACCTAAGCTTTAAAGTATTCAAAAGCAAAGATATCCCTTAGAGGATAAAAGTGCACCTGACCCAAACCAAGGTGTTTTCAGTCACCTTATATTCATGCAAAAGCTGGACAATGAATAAGGAAGACCAAAGAAGAATTGATGCATTTGAATTATGGTGTTGGAGAAGATTATTGAACATACCATGGACTACCAGAAGAATGAACAGATCTGTCTTGAGACGAGACAGCCAGAATGTTTTTTAGAAGTAAATCTTGATTACTTTGGACATGTTATTAGGAGGGACCAGTCCCTGGAGAAGGACATCATGTTTGGTAAAGCAGAGAGTCAGTGAGAAAGAGGAAGACCTGCAATGAGATGGATTGTCACAATGGCTACAATGTGGGCTCAAACATAGCAACAATTGTAGGATGGTGCAAGACCAGGCAATGTTTTGTTCTGTTTAAGTAGGCTTGCTATGAGTCAGAATGGACTTGATGACACCTAACAACAACATGCTCAGAGGTTAAGACTCCAGGTTCTAAAGTCAGCCTGAGGTGAGTTCTGGCCCTACTACTTATTAGTTGTGTGACCTAGGGAAAGTTGCTCAACTTTTCTCACTCTTTGTTTGTACTTCTGTAGAAAGTTCGATACTCTCTGTAGCTACCTCATGGGGTTGGCATGAGGATTGAATGAGAAATCTATGTAAATTCCGGGACCTAGCACATGATAAACATAGAATTGCTGTAGTTATCATTGTTATTTTATCTCACTTGCCCTATATTCTCATTTCTATCTTATAAACTGGAATTATAATATTGATTTTTCTCAGGCCTGTTGTCAGATGGGTGAAAACCCAATGGCTTAAAACAATACCCATTTATTATCTCACAATTCTGCAGGTCAAAAGCCTGGGCAGACTCAAATGGGTTCTCTGCTTATGGTCTACACCAGCTGAATTCAAAGTATTCACCAGGCTAGACTCTTTTCTGGATGATCTGGGGAAGGATCACCTTCCAAGTTCATTCAAGTTACTGGTCAAAGTTCAGTCCCTTGTACTTGTAAGACTGAGGTCCCCATTTCCTTGCTGGCTAGAGGCCACTGACATTCCTTCTTACATACCCTTTGCAAGTGAGTCAATTCTGATGTCAGGTTGATTTTGACTCGTAGCAACCCTATAAGACAGTGTAGAACTGCCCTGTACGGTTTCCAGGGAGCTGCTGGTAGATTTGATGTGTCAACCTTTTGGTTAGCAGATGAGCTCTTAACCACAGTGCCACCAAGGTTCTTCATTTTCCAACCAGCAGTGGTACATTAAGTCCTTCTTATGTTTCAAAGTTTTCTTTCTCTTCTGGAAACAGCTGGAGAAAACTGCCATTTTAAAGGGCTAAGTTACTAGATTATTCTCTCCTGAAAAATCTCCCTTTTGATCAACTCAAACTCAACTGAAAATCCCTTTTGCCATATGACAGAAGTATTAACTCATCATATGCACAGGTTCCACCCACACTCAAAGGGGATGTAATTATACAAGGGCAAGAATCATTGAGAGTCACTCTTAGAATTCTTCCTACCAGCTGTCAAGTTGACATGGAATCAAATAATCTTGAGTAGAATATGTTCAATCCAAATTTATTCATTCTTTCAGTAAACATGTATTTAGCACCTTTTTTTTTGTGCTAGATTTGAAAATATTAATCAATTTTTGGCAATTTAGCTTCTTGAGATGAGTTTTAAAGAGCAGAATTGTCTGGAAATATAAGTTCCCATCCACTGAGGTCACTTTTCCATTTTTGATCTTTGCTGTTTTGAAATTATATATGATCCCATTGCAGCAAAATTGAGTAATTCTAGAGCTACGTTTACTAAAATAAAAACAAATAAATATTGCCTGTTTATCTAATACGGGTTTTAAAAATCAGGTTTATGGGCTGGAAAGCAAAAGTTAGTACACTCACTGTGTGTCACGTGCTAGGTGAATGCATTTTTAATACACTTTTTTCACACCAGAAGAGAAGCTAGATAACTGAGAGCTCCTAAAAATTAGATACTTTTGCTCATGCAAAGACTTCACCGAAAGAGTAAAAAGACAACCTACAGGCTCAGAAAAAAAATTTGGCTATGACAAATCTGATCAGCGTCTAATCTCTAAAGTCTACAAGATACTGTAAAACCGCCACAACAAAAAGGCAACCCAATTAAAAAATGAGCAAAGGATATGAACAGGCACTTCACCAAAGAAGACATTCAGGAGGCTAACAGACACATGAGGAAATGCTCATGATTATTAACCATTAGAGAAATGCAAATCAAAACTACAGTGAGATACAACCTCACCCCAACAAGGATGGCATTAATCCAAAAAATGCAAAATAATAAATGTTGGAGAGGTTGTGGAGAGACTGGAACACTTATACACTGCTGGTGGGAATGTAAAGCGGTACAACCACTTTGAAAATCAACTTGGCACTTCCTTAGAAAGCTAGAAATAGAACTACCATACAATCCAGCAATCCCATCTCTTGGAATATATCCTAGAGAAATAAGAGCCTTCACACAAATAGATATTGCAGTACTGTTTACAATAGCAAAAACATGGAAACAACCAAGATGCCCCTCAACAGATGAATGGATAAACAAATTATGGTATATTTACATGATGGAATATGATAAAGAACAATGATGAATCCGTGAAACATCTCATATCATGGAGGAATCTGGAAGGCATTATGCTGAGTGAAATTTGTCAGTTGCAAAAGGGCAAATATTGTATGAGACCACTATTATAAGAACTTAAGAAAAGGTTTAGACACAGAAGAAAACATTCTTCGATGGTTACGAGGGTGGGGAGGGAGGGTGAGAGGTATTCACTAATTAGATAGTAGACAAGAATTATTTTAGGTGAAGGGGAGGACAACACACAATACAGGGGAAGTCAGCACAACTAGACTAATCCAAAAGCTAAGAGGTTTCCTGAATACAACCAAACACTTCAGGGGCCAGAGTAGTGGGAGGGGGGGCGGGGAGCAGCAGCCTGGGGACCATGGTTTCAGGGGACATCTAGGTCAGTTGGCATAACAAAGTATATTAAGAAAACATTCTACATCCCACTTAAAAGCTAGCAAGCAGCCATTTAAGATGCATCAATTGATCTCAACCCACCTGGAGCAAAGGAGAATGAAGAACACCAAAGACACAAGGAAAATATGAGCCCAAGAGAAAGAAAGGGCCGCATAAACCAGAGACTCCATCAGCCTGAGACTGGAAGAACTAGATGGTGTCTGGCTACCACCAATGACTGCCCCGACTGGGAACACAACAGAGAATCCCTGCTGGAGCAGGAGAAAAGTGGGATGCAGACCTCAAATTCTAGTAAAAAGACCAGACTTAATGGTCTGGGATCGGAGGGACCCCAAAGGTCATGGCTGGCAGACTCTCTTTTAGCCCAAAACCAAAACCATTTTCAAACCCAACTCTTCAGACAAAGATTAGACTGAACTATAAGACATAAAATGATACTGGTGAGGAGTGTGCTTCCTAGCTCAAGTAGACACATGAGACTATGTGGGCAGCGTCTGTCTGGAGGTGAGATGAGAAGGCAGAGGGGGTACAGGAGCTGGTTGAATGGACAAGGGAAATATAGGGTGGAGAGAAGGAGTGTGCTGTTACATTGTAGGGAGAGCAACTATGGTCAGATAACAATGTGTGTATAAGTGTAGGTATGAGAAACTGACTTGAATTGTAAACTTTCACTTAAAGCACAAATATATATATATATATAGTTTCATTTAAACTCAACAACGTTACTACTCTTTTGTCAGAGATGGAAAGCTGAGACAAAGGATTTCAAATTCATAACACTGCAACTGTTTAAGGGTATTTCTTCCTTGATCTTCCTTCAAGTTTCCTCCAGGCATATACCGTATCATCCTTCTGTTAAGCTTTATAATATTTCAGGAATTTTATAAAAATTGTCTTTCTCTATGCTGAGTTATATTTTATCTGGTACATGTCCCTTTTATTTTAGCTCCTTGGAAGCAGGAGCTATATCTTACTCATCCTGTGTTTCCCTGGCTATTATCAGAGTATGTACTCAGTAAATATTGGTTGAATTCGAGCAGTGCAAACTACCGTAATGGACTCATCATTGCTTAGTATGAGTCTGTCCTGATGCTGTGCCATCCCACTTGGCCAATTATGCATGAGCATCAATGAGAGATTAGATCCCATGTGCTAGATGCATTATTGAAAACAGCAGTAAAAACTAGTGATTGGCAAATCAAGTTGCAGTTGGGGTTTGGTACAAACAATTTTCTTGAGGGGCAGGAAGGAATGGTCCTATGATGTCCAAAAGCATTTTCTAGAGACTTTTTTCGTCAGTGTTTAATACTTGTGTATTTTCAGGAAATTTAATTTGTATGTTTTTGGCTTGTTTACACTTAACACACCAAAGCAATGGTTTTTAAAAGCCATTTGGTGTCTAGAAAGTCTTTGTAAAGTTGTTCCTTTTTAACTTGAAATCATGTCTAAAAATATGGGCAGTATTATTACCGCAGATCTATGAGTTGGTAGCAAAAAATGGTGGGAAATTGACTCACTGGGAGATCTAGGTTCTAACCCCTGCTCTGCCGTTAGCTGTTTGCCTTGATAATTCACATTTTTGGTCCTATGTTTCCTCATCCTTAAAATGAACAGATTGGAATATATGATTTTTAAATTCATTTCTATATCTAAAAGTCTATGATTCAATTCTTTTATATAAAAATAAATACTGAGCACAGGCTATGTGTCAATATCTGTTTGAGGTACTTATAACTTTGTTGAGGTGGCTATTTATGATTAGATAATTACATCAATTCTGTGCAGTACATGAAATAATCTTCAGTTATATTTACAGGTGAGAAAACAGGTTCAAATATGGGTGGGCAATAGTACATGTTTGAAGTATCACAAATGTTTGAAGTATCGCAAATGTTTAAAGTGTCTGATATATATCTAAAACTGTGGCACATACTAGTTTTTTAGCAAAAAATTATTAAGTTGTAGATGGATCGTAAGTGGATGAATGGATGGATGTACAGTTAAAATCCCAGTCAACGTTCCTTGCCATTTTTATTCTTAGGAATTCATGAGGATAAATGTTTTTCAGTTTCACCTTTCAGAAATAACGACATTGGAGTATTCTATTATCTCAGACTTTGTTTAGGACATAAACTGAATAATTATTTCCTTACAAAAGGTGCTGAGAATATAAGCTGACCTCCTGGAGCATCAATGACTAGAACAGTAAAAGGATTTTTACTGTGGTTGAAAGTGCCTTCTCTAAAACATATGCAATATTTATAGGGCTGCTTGCATGAGCCAACTGAAAGACTTAATGATAATAATCTCCATATTTCTTCTAAAATTGATTTCCGGTTTCAGTGAACTTGGAAAGAGTCCTGGGACATCAAATAAGTACAGATCTTAACATGAAATGAATCTTCAGAATATATTCTTAAATTTACATTTTAAACATGATATATATCTTTGCCATATTAAGGTGATACTTTAATGAAAATTTTTCATTTGCATGAAATAAACCTTTTTGGCTACAGATGAAAGGATTTTATGGTAGCAACAATGGTTTTGTGAGTTCAGTGATCCCAACATCATCAGGAACCAATCACAAGTGCCTAACATATGAATTACAGCACCGTGAGTCTTAAAAGGTATTTCTGTGGAAAGCATTCTTCCCATCTGCAACAATCAGGTTCTGCTTTGAAGTCCTGCTGGAGAGCCTCACAATACATGAGACTGCCACATGCTACCCAAAATTCTCTCTCAATTTCAGTATGCCTACATTTTCAAGAACAACATGGAAAACTTAACGTTGATGGCTACAGGGAGTAAAATGGCTACCATTTTTGTAATTATACTTCATTCTGCATGCATTCTTCAGTGATCCTTTCTGGATATAATAATAAAAAATACTTCAGCCGTTGTGCAAAATTAAATCTTATATTTACTTTGGACATGTTATCAGGGGGGACCAGTCCCTGGAGAAGGACATCATGCTTGGTAAAGTAGAGGGTCAGCGTAAAAGAGGAAGACCCTCATGGAGATGGATTGACACAGTGGCTGCAACAATAGGCTGAAACAGCAAGGATTGTGAGGATGGCGCAGGACTGGGCGGCCTTTCCTTCTGTTGTACATAGGGTCATTATGAGTTGAAACTGACTGGACGGCATCTAACAATAAAAACAATGCATCAAATATGTGCAAGGAAGTCTTCACAAATGAAATGAATCTGAGGTTCAAATAAGGTGAAAAATGAGTAAATTGTTGCTGATGCTTTTTGGCAACATCTGAGTTATAAAAGTGATAAGGTCATTGTAAGACATCAAGAGTTAATATTTCAAAAAAGCCTGTCACTCCTGCTGACTTTCAGTCCATTACCTCTGCTGAATGGCCACATCATTTCTGCTGTTTTACTTGAAGCTTCCTTCAAAATGAATGAAAATAATAGTGGGGAAAGACTTACAGTGAACAGAAAACTGACCTCAGCAAAGTTAAGAGATTTTTCATTAAAGGTAAAATGATTTGTGTCTGTATTTCTTCATTAACGAAATGAATCATGACTGGGGTACCCTTCTCTGATAGTTGGTCCTAGAGTCTGAGCTACAGGATGGCAGGATAGCAATGGCACCTATATTCTCTCCAATAGGTTGGAGAGAATCCACTTTTCAACCTATTGCAGAATTCCTCAGTTTTGTCTTTCATAGACAGTCCCACTACACTATTTGCTATTTCATAATAGAAATAGTCATTTTGGTAGTATCTTGGAGATTATTCCTTCATTCAGTTATCCACATCATGCATCGCCAAACACACATAAGTTCTAAAAGAATAGTTTATAAAGGTTTGACTGCACTTTGTTCTTATTTTGCCTTTCAATGCTTTGCTGTTTAATCTGGTTAAAAAAAAAAATGTTAGCAATAAAGAGTAAGCTTATTTCCACTCTAAAAATAATAGACAGTAACACTGGAATCAGCTAATTGCTAGTATATGTACCAGCCACTTAGGTCATACACAAGGATATTATTCGCAATCTTATATCTAAAATTAAAAGCCTATTTGTAAGTGAAATGTCTAGAAACAGAGAATTGAATAGTATGTTAATATATTTAAAATGATACTTTAAAAGACATGAAAAATATTTCTACCATGTTGATAGTTGTAAGTGTAAGTTTATGAAGCATTATAATGTGATTTTTATTTTAAAAATACACACAAAACAAGCATGAAATACACAAAACTGAAAGTAGCTATCTCTGGTGAAACTCTGGATTGATTACTATTATATATATTAGTATTTTATGTATTATTTATTTTATTTTTATTTATACCGTAATAAACAATATATTTATATAATATATACTCTATTATGTATTATCATACTATCATTATTTTACCAATCATTTATTTATTATTATCTATTATATTCATAATATATATTATTATATACTATTATGCTGCACTATATTATACTATTATTTTGTTCTCCATTTTCTAATTATTATAGTCCCAACTTTCTACAGTGAACATGTATTCATTTATATAAAAAAAATTATATAGTTACTTTAAAATGCAAATTAACGTGAATCTAGTTAGAATTATCTCCTTTCTCTACTGATATTCTCTGGGAACTATCTGGGAAAGGCTAGAGTGAAGCTTTTGAGATATGCCATTTTAAAAGATGAATTCTTTTGTGCTCATTGGTTTAGTCTTTAAATACATACCTAAGGTTTAATCTTTGAGCCTTCTCAGAGAAACTTTTCACTTGAAACAACTTTTCTGAACTAGTGAAAAGGCTGACATGCTCTAACTTCTTAGGCAGAAACAAACCCCTGTAGAGAATCAGGAAATCAAATTGCAACTGATAATTTAAAACTACTACCATATTTAGCAACTTATTTAATACTCTTTTCAGAAGGAACGAAATTAAATGTACTTCTAGTAAATCAAAGGAACTACAGAGAAGATTTCTAACTGAAAATGCCCTTCCAAGTCTCTTCTTCAGTGATGCCTGGTGGACAGTTACCCGGTCAGCTGTGTTTGATTATCAAGAGAAATGATTTGTTACGATGTAGCTTCCTTCTCATAATTTGATGCTGGGTAGAGTCTTTTTTAAAAAAACTAGGCTACATACAAGATTCTACATTATTATTATTATTAGCTTGTTAATGCCTCGTCCTAAAATATTACCTTAAAAGAGCTTAAGGTGCCAAATCTCTCTTTGAAAAAAAAATCTCTTTTAGAGATTCTTTAGTAGTCAATGAAGGCAGTAAGAGTTACTGCCAAGACTGATTTTCAATCAGTATGCACCGGTATGGCCATAAAAAAACAATTGCTGTGGAATCCATTCGTACTCATGGTGACCCCAAGTATGTCAAAATAGAACCTTGCTCCCTAGGGTTTTCGATGGCTGATTTTCTGGGAGTATGTGTCCGGACCTTTCTTCTGAGGTGCTTTTGGGTGGACTGAAACCTCCTACCTTTTGGTTAGCAGGGACTGCTTAGTATGGCTATACTCATTGCTAAAACTTCTATACTGATTGGTAAGTAGACACTACCGTGAGCCTGTCGCTTGCCTATCTTGCTACTCTAAGTATCAAGGTCCCCCCGTCAGTGCCCATCTCTACCTCCTGAAAGTTTAGAAACTAAAGGTATATACACATCTTAAGAACCCATTTGCAGCCCCATATCTGGTGACTGCTTCAGCCCATAAGCAGTATGCCGTTTAGATATTTTTCTGTTGATCACCCTCCCATCAGCCCTCACACTTAGGGTGCTCCAACCCCCTTGAGAAAAACACTGCCATCTAGGGTATCTGATACAATTTTTCAGGTATGCAGGTTACTTTAGGTTCATCGTATAAAGTAGGATGGGTATCTTTCGTAGACGTAGAAGTACAAACTGTTATATAAAACTGGTGGTCATACGTATTAAAAACATGTTACATGACCTATAATCAAATAGTGTACATACATACACACACACACCCCACTGAAACTCTTGTGTTATGTGTCCTAGAAAATAATTACCTTACAGTGGTAACCATACCTGGCTTTTCAAATCTTTCCAAACTGCACAGCAGCAGTGGATTCAGTGGAATGCAGGTTAACAGGACTAAAACATTTCTTGTTGGACTCAACTTTAACTGGAAAAGAGAGCATGAGTCTTGTGGAGATTTTGTCTCTTTACTTCGATGTTTTGTGCACACATAAATCAGAGTTCAGCTGCTTCTATCCCTGACTCCAGAGATCACATGGGTAACATGTGAATGGAAATAAACCCTGTAGGTAAAAGAAAGAGGAATTTGGATAGAGATCAAAGATTAACTTCATTCTACTCCTTCCTTCCACTTTTTACTACCTAGTAACTTTTTTTTTAACCTAGTGCCGTTTTTGGGTTTTCACTTTTTACTATCCCATCTAAATTTGGTATTTTATGAAACGTTTTCAATCCTAGAGGAAAGGGTGAAATTAAATAGGATTTGGTGTTTTCTCACAATGTTTTTTTCTTTTTTTTAATCCACGTGGTTTTATCTGCTCAATAGTGACTTTAGATAATTAAATTCTCAATTGCTAGGAACCTTCTGTGTGAAAGATATAATTTACTGGCTTGATACATTATTATATCTTTTTAAATTATCACTACAACACTGATTTAGGTTATAGGAAAATCTGTTGAGAAAACAGCAATGTGATTAGCAGAAATGTGTACTTGCCTATATATTTTTTTGGAGTAGAACTAACACTTATGTGCAATTAATTTTGACCATGTACAATTTGTCTGGACTTAGGCAAAGAAGATTTTTTGAGCATTAGGGATCAGAACTGTGCACTACACATTTTCTGGATCCATATAATTCTTTGTATAGTAATCAGGTGAAATGGTAGTTTTTCATATGGTCAGCTCCATTCTTAAATGACCTATCTAAAGGATTACTATTGATACTATCATGAGGTCCATAGTGATAGGAATGAGTGAGAAATCTTGAAATGCTTGAAAGGTTCTGGCCTATTTTTTAATTTTCTTTAGAATAGCCTTTCTTGGTCAATTACTTAAAAAAAATCAGATAATTGTAAAATGACTATTTTAATTTCCATCAAAATAGTAGCTAAGTGGATAGAATCAACATTAAAGTGCTTCAAGGTGGTAGGAAAATTAACTCGCCCCATTTACAGGTAATTTTAAGTTCCAGACAAAACTGAAAACCTGGGCAGTTCTAGTTTATTAGGTGAATATCTCGATTATATTATTTCATTGTTCCAAAGAGAAGCAACTTCTTTTAGTTTTGCACTGTCATTGTTTGACAGTTTTATAAACTTTCCTTTAGTTCTATCGACTGTATTCTGTAGGTTTCTTTAAAAAAAAAAAAAAAAGGACTATTGCTAATTTACTTCTAATGTTATTTTACTTAAGTTAGGAGGTGAGTGACCAGGTTTTTGTTACGTAATTATACTTTATAATGTATACAGCTGTTTATATATTTGTTTTATTTATCAACTATTTCATAATAAACGAATGGCTACCATACGACCCAGCAATTCTTCTCCTAGGTGTAAAATAATTGAAAGCAGGAACACAAATACTTGTACATCAATGTTCATTGCAGCACTATTCACAATAGTCAAAAAGTAGAAACAGCCTAAATGTCTATCAACAGATGAATGGATAAACAAAATGTGGTAATATATACAAAGGAATATTACACAGTCATAAAGAGAAACAAAGTCCTGATACATGCTACAACATGGATGAACCTTGAAACTGTTAGGCTGAGTGAAATAAGTCAGTCACAAAAGGACAAATATTGCATAATCTCATTTGTATGAAATATCTAAAATAGGCAAGTGTATAGAGATGCAAATTTATTAGTAGTTACCAGGGGCAGGTGGGCAGGAGAGAAAAAGAAGGATTCAATCTTTAGGGGATACTGAGCTTTCCGTTAAGGGTGATGATATTATTTGTGAATGAGTAAAATTATGGTTGAACAATATGATGAACATAATGTCACTGAAGTGTACATGTGAAATGTCAAATGTTTTGTTAAATATATATTTACAAAATAAAAAAATTAATACTAAAAAATCTAATGTACTAATTAAATTTGATGTGATATGTGGAAAACTTCCTCCTATAATATGGTAAAGGCATATGAGGGATACAGGAAGTACATGACAAACGAATGGCATAGTTCTCCTTATTAACATTGGCTGAATAATATTCAAGTTTTTCATCTAGATGCATATAGACCGTGTTAAGGGAAGCAATTCTGTGTACTAGTGAAAAGCCAGGCTGATTACTGCAAATCTCGTACGTGATAATTCCTAGCTGTTGGACCTTGGGCTTTGGTTTTTCTCCCCAGTAAAATACAGATAATAATAGGAACTAACCCATAAAAACCCATAGAGTTATCTTATTAAATAAGTTAGCACATGGAAAGTACTGAGAAAGAATATACAAAGAATAAATGCTAAATAAATACTAGATTTTAGTAGTCACTTTCTTTTGATTTAATACTTGGAAATGTTGTTCTTGTTTTATGGGTAGGCTTTGGTCATATGACGAAGCAATTGATGACATTGGCTAATGGACGTGTGGTGTTGGCTTTAGAAGGAGGACATGATCTCACAGCCATCTGCGATGCATCAGAAGCCTGTGTAAATGCTCTTCTAGGAAATGAGGTAAACAAACTAAAAATACAAAAAAGCAGGAGTAAAGGAAGTATACACGCGTAGTTCAGTGCCTTTTATTTTTTTAAAACTCAAGTACTCAGAAAGCACAATTGTCATTCTCACCATTTTAAAAAATAATGCAAGCCTTAGATATGAGAAATTTACATGTTTTAATTTTATATGCTGTGACTTTCATCCAGTTACAGAATCCACACAACACTCCCCTCGATCAGATTATTGAAAGAGCTCAACAAATGAGTAAAGATAACCCGTGGAAAGAGGAGTGCTTTGTCTACTGACCCAACCACTGAGTAATGAAACATTAAGAATAAAACTCAAGGAAGAATTTCTCTTGAGATTTCCTGTAGGACTGTGATAGTTCAGAAAAAAAGAACTTTTTAAAAATATTGGTAAAACACTTTTTCTGCCATCATTTAAGAATTCTCAAGGCCAAGAGATAGATATTTCTATCTGACAGATGGTGACAATGAGTCTTAAAGAGGTTGAGAAATCCACAGAGCCAGCATGCATGAGACCCAAGATTTGAACTTGAATCTAAATGGCCATAGGTCATCCTCTTTTCTTTCACATCACATAACTAAACTGAAACATTTTTGACCACTCTGCAGACTTGAGATCAAATTGCCATGAAATTCGCTTCCAGATCATGATAAGCTTTTGGACCTATTAATTGCAGTTAGGCAAATATTTCAGTTTGTATGTGTTCATATTATCAATTCATTTAATTTGCTAATGAATATATTGCAGTGTTGATGACTATTAAATATATTTTGCCTTTCTTTCATGAACTTGAAATGACTTTGCTTATTAAATAAACATTTACAAAATCATTTCAAAATCTATCATTTATATTGTGTTTTTGACAGTAACTCATGCATTTCTAAGAAGCCCTGCTAGTGCAATGGTTAAGAGCTCAGCTGCCAACCGAAAGGTCAGCAGTTCAAACCCACCAGCTGTTCTGTGGGAGAAAGATGTAGCAGTCTGCTTTTGTAAAGATTACAGCCTTGGAAACCCTATGGGGCAGTTCTACTTTGTCCTATAGAGTTGCTATGAGTCAGAATTGACTCGATGGCAGTGGGTTTCATGCCTTTCCAGTATTTTCAAAAGAAAAAGAACTTTTTCTTCTGTACATTGAGCACATAGCTTTTACCATCATCATTGTCTTACAGATTTATGGTGTTTCAAAATTATTTTTTGCCATATTTATTGAAATAATATGTATATTTTTAATTGAAAAAAAATATGTGAGAAAACTCAAACACTGCTCAAGTACTTTATCCTGTTGTATATCTTATCAGTTAGTGTTGGGCGGTTTGTATACCAGACAAAATTTTTTTTATGTAGTCAATATTGTCAAATTACTTGATTTTAAGTGTAGAAACGTTTTAAAGAGCCTAGTGGTTAAGCACTCAGCTGCTAACTGAAGGTTGACAGTTCAAACTCACTCTGAGGCAGAAAGACCTGGCAACTCCGAGGCAGCAATTCTGAGACAGAAAGACCTGGCAATCTGCTTCTGTTAAAGATTACAGCCAAGAAAACCCTATTAGGCAGTTCTACTCTGTCATATGAGGTCACTATGACTCTGAATGTACTCACTGGCACCCAATAACGATAGCAAATAGAAACATTTTAGGGAAGCAAGACTGATTTTAATATTTGCACTATAAAGGCTTATGCCAGATGTGCAGAAAATCACAGTAGGTTGTGGATTGTGGCTCCGTGGATGATTGATCTGTCCAAAAAGAAATGCTACCCGGCTGCGAAAGCCAACTACTTTTCCAGCTATGTGGAAGGAAATTACGGATTTCACTGGCTCTTTTTGAGCACACTCATTCAAATGCGAATCTGTCTCTGTGCTCTTGTAATCTCTGCACTTGATCCAACTCTCTTCTTCCAAGGGAGGATTTCCAATGAGGATAGAGTAATTTCTCTTGTGGTTTCTTTAAGAGATGAATATACTTCAGAACAGATTCAAGTCATTTGTATGGAGTAACATGCTTTTCGTAATTTATCTATCTGAGTATACTAAAAAGCAAAATGGATGTGTCTGTATGTCCTTCATTTGAGGGGTGGGGTCTGTGGGCAGTTCCAGAAATCAAATAGACTGCTTTTATAGAGCAATTGTGACATTAGAAGGACATCACCTGAATTAAAGTTTGAAAACTGTGCCTTTTTTCTACATTCTTAGATAAACCAGGCCTGAAATAGAGGAAGGGATAAAGTTATCATTGGTCAATATCATAAACATGCTCATGTGGGTGTATAGATTGCTAAAAATTCCAGTAAGTGAAAGCTGAGATTATTATTTTTGGCTATATTGACTATTTAATGGATTTTAATTGTCTGGATGCCCTATAGTACATCTGATTTAGTTATTCATATACCATCTCGTCTCTTTTGGTTGGCTATCTTCAATCATATAAGCACAACCTAAAAGTTGTTCATCATGAACTAAAGGAAGAGAGATTTAAATAATTTATACCTTTCTGTATGTTTTTTTTTTCCACTGAGGACTCTTCGGGTATAAACAACAATATAGAATTCCCACAAAATACTTTAAGGATAACAAATGGATATGGTACACTGAACTTCAAAAGGTAAATTTTGATGTGTCAGCCTATCAGTACATTGAGGAACAGAGTTAAGAGAAACATTTTTTAATGAAAAATACAAGTGTGTTGTACATTATAATTCATTTTTTAAAAGGAAATGAAAATGTAATACTTAAAACAACTCAAGAAACAGAGTTCTCCTCACTTTCATTGACAATATAATTTATAATCCAAGGCCTGATTTTCTGTATTTTTTTTCCAGCTCAGAGGTCATCATGACTAATGGCATAACTCCATTGAAGTTTTAAATTTCATTCCTTTAGGAAAAACAATACTGCATGTACTTCACCATTTAAAAAAATGAATGCATGCAGTTTTCACAGTAGTTTTACGTGGTAAGTTTTAGGTAAGAAAATAAAAAAGGACGTCTTTCAGATACCAATTATTTCAATTTCAAATCCCAACTTCCCCCCAAGTCCCCTTTTCAAGTGATTAATAGGGCAATTATAACTTATTATCTAGGACTTCACTTTTACAAATAACAAAATGTAGTAAAGCTTGAGCTTAAAACATTGGCAGGACCTACTTTGGCTTCTCAACATTGAACATGCAATTGAACTCAAATTAGGAAGGTCAAGAATGGCCTTTTTGAGGGTCTCTGCACTTTGTCAGATGTATTTATTCATGTGCAGAGGATTAGAATTCATAAACATTTTGCCATTTTTTTGAATGCTATTTCTTTCCCTTGTTGTTCTTGGCCAGGCCATGTCAATACTGCAAAATGCTGCTTCATATGGCTTATTATCAGCAGAATAATATGTATTATATAACCCAAAGGAATTGTAAAATCAGCAGGAACTCCTGGCTACATATCTCAGTGCAGATATAAAGATGGGTACCACAAAAAAAAATTGATTTTTTAAAAAGTAAATTATCTGAGTGCTGTACCCAAAACAGGCATTTTCTTCTTTCTCATTTTTCTTTTTTAAATCATGAATGTGATCTAGTTAGCAAAACATCTCTTAACTATTCTTTTAAGAAATATGCACAGGGTCAGTCAAAATAATATACTATTGGATTAAAGCTAATTTGAGCATGGTACAGGAAATTCCTAGAGGCAACTGATTTTGAAGACAAACCAGAAGTCCATTTTTTTCTTACTCTTGGCAAAGTTCAAAACTTAGATTTATCAGTACAATCAGTGCGTGATGAATATTCTTGAACTTCTTCACTGAAGCACTGGCACAACAGCTTGGGGTTTACAAGAAGTTAAAGTGACTATCTAAATGGGAAGATCATTAGGCTCCCTGGAAATATACCAGGGATACTTATGTGAATAGCCAATAAATCTGTTGCGGTTCAGTCCATTCCAACTCATAGTGACCATATAGGACAGAGTAGAACTGCTCCGTAGGGTTTCCAAGGAGTGCCTGGTAGATTTGAACTTCTCATCTTTTTGGTTAGCAGCCAAGCTCTTAACCACTATGCCATCAGGGCTCTGAATAACCAATAGTTTTTAGAATTAGGAGCTGCAACATCTGTGAGGTTCCCAGAGAACCTGAATTTGGTAATCTGTATTTGTGTTGGTTGGCAAACAATGTCAGAGTTGTTTTAAGGATAAATTTGCCTACGGTTAGGCAAAGCCAATTAGAAGCACCCTGGGCTGCTTCCTCTGAAAGACACCTTCCCAAGATGTGAGAAAAGCTTTAGAGCTTGACACTCCTATGGAATCTCAAATGAAAACATTGAAAACCTTGAGGCAGGTAGAAGCAAGGAAAGGGTGTGTAGTAATAGTATTCTTGGGTAGTGAGTTGAGAACGTGGCCATTAAAAGGCCACCTGTCAAAACAGAATAAGACAGTTTTAAGCTTGTTAGAGAAAAAAACAAATTGCCATAGACCTGGAAACTGTTGAGATGATGCCACAGCCTCTGGTACTAAAAGCTCAGCACTTTAATTTGGATTGAATAGCTCGTTTTTTATTAATCTCCCACAATCTCTTTAAGGTTTGGCTTTTTCCTTCCTTCCTTCCTTCCTTCCTTCCTTCCTTCCTTCCTTCCTTCCTTCCTTCCTTCCTTCCTTCCTTCCTTCCTTCCTTCCTTCCTTCCTTCCTTCCTTCCTTCCTTCCTTCCTTCCTTCCTTCCTTCCTTCCTTCCTTCCTTCCTTCCTTCCTTCCTTCCTTCCTTCCTTCCTTCCTTTTTTCCTCCTTTCCGCCCTCCCTCTCTTCCTCCCTCCCACTCTTCCTTCCTTCCTTCCTTTATATTTCCCTCTTTCTCTCTCTCTTCCCCCCTCTCTCCCCCTCCCTCTCTCCCTCTTCTCATCTTTTCTTTGTAATGACTCTGTTACCACCTGTTGAGTAGGCTCAGCTGCTTTCATTTGACTTGGATTTCAGAAGCGGTGGCTGAACTTAGCAATTGTGTTTGTTGATAATCTTTCTAAAATGACTTTTTGCTCTAAAGCTGCTGAAAGAAGTCTCTTGAATTGATCTGAGTTAAGTGTTGACAACCACCCCTGAGGTGAAGTCTTGAGATGTTGTTGTCCAAGTTGCTCATCAGGGGTTTGTTTGTATTAGAGTTTGAATGGGGAAGTCGTTTTGCCATCTTTTTTATCCTTTAGATTATGTATGGCTGAGGTTTACTCCACTGGGGAATTGGTGTGAATCTGGGAAAGCTTACAAGCTACCAAATAGTTGCAATTCATGAGTAGAGGAAACGAGAACCGAATACAGGAGAAATGTATTATATGTCAAAATAATATTTTTCTATGGTCTTCTCTTAGACTTTGAAAACTCTCCACATTCTGAAAGAGAATGTATGGATAATCTAAAGAGATCACAGATGTTTTGGAAAGTTATTATTTGAAGATACTTTCCAGTGTAGACGTGGCCAGTGATGTTCCATTTTTATATCTGACAAGGCTTATGAGAAGCAGGTACTCTGAGAACCAAACTGATTTTGGGTTTGTTTTGTTTTGTTTATCTGCTTCAGGAAATGCCAAATGAAGTGGAGGTTATCTGGGTAATTCAAAACTCCATGAGGCAGATCCTTCTGTATCATTTTTCTTTTAGTATTTCAGAAGATATTAAAAGAAAGATGGACTGAGAATCTGAACACTTCATAGGTTTTGGTTACCAATAAAAAGAAGAAAGCATTTGTTTTCAATGGTGAAACAAACATGTTACCTCATTAATTTACTCATCAATTCATTTGATAGTCTTTTACTGAGCATCTATTTTGTACTAAGAAGTTCAAATACATGTAAAAGTAAAATGAATTTAAACAAAGTGCTTTGGGAATGCAAAATAGCACCCTTTGTTCTTAACTATAGGAATGGGAAAAAGGTTTTAATAAAGGAAGTGATATTTAACCTTGGTTTTGAATAAAAAGTGAGATTTTGACAAGCTAAAATCAAAAGAAAGGATTTATCATGTGTCCTACTTAACTAGTGCTGCCGTAACACAAACACGACAATTTGGCTTTAAAGAGCAAAAATTGATTTTCTCACAGTTCAGGAGGCTAGAAGTTCAAATTCAGGGCATGGCTACAGGAAGAGGTCCTTTCTTGTCTCTTTCAGCTTCTATGAGCTGTTAGCAGTCCTTAAGATATGTTCCTGGGTGATAGATGCATCTGTCTCTATCATCTGTCTTCCTCTCCACAGTGTATGTATCTCTGTGTCTATTCTGCTCTTTTTGTAATTTGGAAGTGATTAGGTTAGGACCCTCATTAACACAACAAAAGAAAATTCTATTTCAAAACAGGATCACATCCACAGGTTCAGTGGCCAGGACTTCAATGCATATTTTTTTTTTGGCGGGGGCGGGGGGTGGCGGTGGGGGGAGGCACAATTCAATCCACAGCACCATATAATGTAAAATGCATGGATAAAGACATTAAAACTCCTTGGATTTGTGGGTGGTTGTGGTATGGGTGTTTCTTTGTGTTTGTTTTTGATAGAGGAGAGGCTACGTTGAGTGGACTAAAAGTCAAAAATGAGGCTGGATCAGGAGAATGGAAACAGCATAAAGGATCAGAATTTCTGTGAAAAACATGGAAGCTTTGAACAAAAGAGCCCCATGACTTGGAGAAAAGAGCAACAACAACACAGTGTATGATTATGGGAGAAGGCAGAAGTTCACACAAGAAAACAAGAACTTGTTAAGGAAATAATAATTAGGAATAACTTTGCCTAGATTACCAATAAACAAAATTATACTCTATTAGTGATAGGCTATAGCTGGCTCTAACTGGCTTGTGAGATCCAGCTGTGTGCATCTCTTCTCAAATCTGAGTTTAGTGACATCACATTAGTAGTTTGAAATAGGCCATGATGGAAGTATTTACACCATGAAAATCGGCAAATCAGAGCTCTTATTTCTTGCACATCCAGTTGTTAAACATTGACCAGAACACCACTGTTACCTGATGTGAAATAGATCTTCCTAGTAGGAAAATCAACATTTGGAAAAGACTAAGCACAGAATCTTTTTCGTGAAATAAACAAACAAAAAAATTAAGAAATAAACATTTTAAAATCATGAAAATTAGCAGGTTAAGGGAAGGGGAAATAGAAAAACAAACGAGGAATAGAACACCAGTGATCAAAAAAAAAAAAAAAAGAAATGAAGATTTAGAAAATATAACACTCAAATTTAAACTTACTTGCTAAAACAAAAACAAAGAAAAAACAAAGCCGTTGCTTTCGAGTCGATTCCGACTCCCAACGACCCTATAGGACAGAGTAGAACTGCCCCATATGGTTTCCAAAGAGTGCCTGGTGGATTTGAGCTGCCGATCTTTTGGTTAGCAGTCATTGCTCTTAACACTATGCCACCAGGGTTTCCTTGCTAAAATAGGAACAGGTAAATAATGAGATTTTGGTATATAATGTGAACTAAACCTTCTCTGTATAACAATTGATGTCTAAACTATACATAGCATATTGGAAAATCACAGATAAAGAGTGACTGTATATCTACAATCTTGCTTCAGTGACTAAGCAAAAATATTGAAAATCTGAATTACCGAATTTCATTCCGTGTCCTCTTTTCACTAGGTCACTATGCCTTCTTTTTAGCTTTAAGTTTATTCTAAATTATTTAGCTGACTATTGCTGTAGATGTTTAACTATGTCATTAAATCCAAATTTTTCATAGTTTAGTGCCATGGATATTATGTGGGTTGGGTAGGGAATAGAAGCATTTATTCATCGTCTTCCTCGTTTTATTCATTGGCTGATATATCGTATAGCCTACATTTCTTCAAGCCATGAGAACTTTGGATAAAGCTCAACTAACTGAAAAATAGCCAAAGTAATGTTCAATTAATGGAACAATAGCCACAATAATAATCTCAGATTCTAGCCCACTGGTCACTTTTATCTAATATGAGGAATTCCTACTGTATTTCATGTGACCTGAATGCCATTCTTGGTCTTCCTGATACTCTCGTAAGAATTCTTAGGTTTGTATCATTCCTCTGGGTCAGAGATGTTTCTTTACTGCTGAGTTGATGTCACTCTTTCTCCTCCCCTTGTAGGTTGGATACAGCCAGACTGAATCTGAATAATCTTAATAGTCTGTTAGTGTAACTCTATTGTCAATAGAATCCACCCTGATTTAAATATTTTTTTCAATCTCTTTGGTCAAGGTTCTTAATGTGAAACTTCAAACAAAAAAAGGAGGTTATTTTAGAATGACTCATGAATCACAATAAGGATAAAATCATATCCAGATTTACTTAAGCAATCAAATTAAACGTATACAACTAATTGTAGTCATTTCTAAGATAATTATTTAAATGAGGGTTGAGTTTTAACCACCGATCCTCTCTCACTAGGGAATTGATGATAGTTCATCAGCAGGGAGGGTCAGATCTCTATCTCATTCCACTTCCCTTGTCGTCTTCTTCTCAAGCATCATATTCTTCCAAAGTTCCACAACCTCTTTCAGCCTGACAACTTAACTCTTTCTGCATTTTGTCTGGTTTGCTATGCATGTTGTAGGGAGACTTTCAGTTCCCTTTGTAAGTAAATTTGTGGCCTGTATCAAAGAATATAAGTTGTTTTCCTTGCTGCAAAACCAATCATCATCTTTTTTTCTTAGAGACACAACTATATAACGAAAAGAGCCAGACTTTGTTTCCCTATTCTTTTGTATCAGCGAGCTGACTCCATTTTTAAAGTGGTTTTAATTGTAAAATATAATACACACACAAAAAACTGCACAAAAAATGAATGCACAATGAATGCACTTTCACAAAGGTAGAACATATGTAACCATCAAGAGGTGAAGAAATAAAAAGTGCCACCACTCCCAAAGTCCCCATATTCCCTCACCAATTATTATCTCCTGTTTTCTGAAAGTCATCACTTTTCAGATTTTAACACTATTGTTTAATTTGCCTGTTTTCAATGTATTTTTTTTGTTTTTTATACTCTATTATGTCTAATGTTTTTGCTCAGTGTTCAGTTTGTGAGATTCATCCATGTTGTTGCAGCTAGCTATAGTTCATTCATTTTCGTTGTTATATAGTATTCCACTCCATAAAAAGAATTTCTGTCAAAATGCCATAATTTATTTATCTCCTCCACTCCTGATGGACATAGGAAATTTTTACAGCTTTAGGGTTATTCTGTGCTGGTCATTTTATACACATCTCTTGGTCATTTGTATATACATTTCTGCTGAGTATATATCTCAGAGTGGTATTTCTGGGTCACAGAATATGCATGTGATCAATCTTCATAGGTAATAGTAAACTTTTCCATATGGTTGCTCCAATTTATAATCCTACTAGGAACACATGATTGTTTCCATCATTCCAGACCATTTCCAACACTTGGTATTATCTATCTTTTCAAATTTTAGTCATTCTGTTGAGTGTGTAATAGTATATCATCATCATTTTAATTTGCCAGAATACTAATGAGGTGAATCAATTGTTTGTTTATTAGTCATCTGTATATTCCCTTTTGTGAAGTGCCTATTCAAGTCTTTTGTCGATTTTCAGATTATTTGTCATTTTTCTCATTGATTTGAACAGTTTTTATAGATTTTAGATTGGAGCCTATTATTGGTCATATTTAACCATTTTATGCCACTCCTTTGGTTGTCTTTTTGCCCTCTTAACGGTCTCTATTGATAAACAGAAGTTTTTTGTTTGTTTTTTAATGCAGTACAATTTATCAAATATTTTCCTTTATGATTAGCACTTTTTGTAGTCTCTTTAAGTAATCTTTCAGTATCCTGACAGTCATAAAAATATCAATATTTTCCTATTCTTTTCTAGGAAACCCTGGTGGAATAGTGGTTAAGTGCTATGGCTGCTAACCAAAGGGTCGGCAGTTTGAATCTACCAGGTGCTCCCTGGAAACCCTACTGGGCAGTTCTACTCTGTCCCATAAGGTTGCTATGAGTCGGAATCGACTCAGTAGCAATGTGTTTGGTTTTGGTTATTATCTTCTAAAAACTTTATTTTTGACATTAAGATATAGATCCACGGTCTTCAGGAGTAGAATTGCACATGACATGAGGTAGAGGCGAAGTTGTTTTTTTGTTTGTTTGTTTGATTTTAATGTAGATAAAGAGTTGGCCCAGAACCATTTATTGAAAAACCACCCATTCCCATGGTTTGGCAGTGCTAACTTTTAATATACGTGAAGAATATTCTATTCCACAGGCCTTTTTGTCTATTCTTGGGACGTTATCAGACTGTCTTTTAGACCTGCTAAAACAAATCATCCAGTTTGTTTTTATTTTTCAAGACCATCTTTGCTACATTTGGCCCTCCGCATTTCCATATAAAATGTTAGAATCGACATATCCAGTGCCACAAAATGCATATCAATGGATTTAGCCCACCAATAAAAGACAAAGATTATCACATTGTAATTAAAAATGCCATGTAAAAAGACACTTTCTGTAATATAAAGTTTGAACATAAAAAAATGGAAAAAATTAAGCTACAAAAACTAACTGAAGGAAAGCTGGTATGGCTATATTAATATCAGATAAAGTAGACTTTAAGGTAAAAAAGAGGAAATAGAGATAAAAAGTGATACTTCCTAATGATAAAATATTCTGTTAACTATAAGATAAAACAATTAAAAGTCTATGTACCTAGTAATGCAACTTTAAAACATATCAAGCAAAAATTGAAAGAACCACATGGAAAAATAGGGAAAAGATAGGCAAATCATGGTGACAAATTTTAACGCATCCCTCTCAGTAACCGATAGAAGAAGAAGGCAATAAAGGCGGCGGGCGGGGGTGGGGGGGAGGAGGTATAGAAGATTTAAACATCTGATTAATAAACTTGTCCTAACTGACATTACTAAACCATACTCAATAACTGCAGAATACCATTCTCCTTAAGGACACTTATAACATTTTCAAAAATACACCATATTTGGGGGGCATAAAAAGAATCTCAGTAAATTTCATCTATACAGAGTATAATCACTTACCACAGTGGAATTAAGCTGGAATCAATATTAAAAGGTAATTATAAAATTTCATACATTTGAAGATATCAAAATATATTCTAATTCGTGTGTCACAGAAGAAAGCACAATGAAAATTAGAAAATATTTTAATGGCATGATTATGAAAAATTGGGATACTAAACTTGTGTGATATATAGCTTTAAAGGTATACATTAGGATAGAAGTAAGCTTGCTATTAATGATAAAAACATACATCCTAAAAGATTAAACACAAAGAAAGTAAAGAATATCTAAGAACAGAGATAAAGTAGAAATGAAATAGAAAACAAACATATAATAAGAAGAAAATCAAAAAAGTCAAAGGTTAGTCCTTTGAAATAACTAATAAAATGGATAGAACTGATTAACAAAAATAAAGCATAAGTTACCAGCATTTGGAATGAGGGGACTCCATTATACATTTTAATGACACAAAAAAGATTATAAGAGGATAATAAAAATAATTTAATATTGAAAATTTATTTGAAATGGAAAAATTCTTATAAAAGTCCATCCTTGCAAACTGAGTTAAGAAGATAGACTATTTGAATAATCCTATAATTATGAAAGGGGCTCTGGTGGCACAGTGGTTAAAAGCGCTTGGCTGCTAACTGAAAGGTCGACAGCTTGAACCCACCAGCAGCTCCGCTGGAGAAGGCTGTGGCAGTCTTCTGCCTCAAAGATTTGCAGCCTTGGAAATCCTATGGGGCAGTTCTACTCTGTCCTGTAGGGTCCCTATGAGTCAGAATTGACTTAGCAGCAGTGGGTTTGGTTCCCGGCTGCTATAATAATTAGGAAATTGAATTTTTAATACCAAATTAACCAAGAGAAAACAGCAGACCAATATAGTTCCACCAGTGGATTCTAATAAAAATGTAAGGAAGAAATAATACCAATACTAAACAAACACCTTTAGAAGAAAGGCAGGAGGGTGGGGGGTGGGGGAGGGAAGACTACTTCTCAACTGATTTTTTGTGGTCAGAATAACATTGATAATGAAAACTCAAAAGGAATATTGTAGGAAAATTTTGCTCATAAGCATAGAAGTTAAAACTCTAGACAAAGTACTATCATCTTAATATCTAAAAATCACCATAACAAAAATGAATTTATCCCTGACATGTAATGTTGTGTTAACTTTCCAGAATTACTCAATGTAATTCACCCTACTAAAGAAGGAAGGACAATAATAATAAAGCCATTTCAATAGATGTTTAAAAAGCATTTGGTAAATTAAACACTCAGAATTAATATGTAAATTTAACAAGGTTGATGGATGCAAGGTCAATTAAAAAATCAATTGTGTGTCTATTAATATATAACCATCATAAACTGTAGCAAATAAAAAATTTTAAAATACAATGTGTTTATGTAATAAGTAATCAAAACTGAGTGAAAGGTATATGGGAACTGGAAGACATCTATATGCGTGCCCATTACAAAGAAAGGTGATCCAGCAGAATGTGGAAATTATTGAACAATATCATTAATATCACACACAAGTAAAATTTTGTTGAAGATCATTCAAAAGCTACTGCAGCAGTACATCAACAGGGAACTGCCAGAAGTTCAAGCCAGATTCAGAAGAGGATGTGGAATGAGGGATATCATTGCTGATATCAGATGAATCTTGGCTGAAAGCAGAGAATACCAGAAAGATGTTTACCTATATTTTATTGGCTATGCAAAGGCATTCGACTGTGTGGATCATGACAAATTATGGGTAACATTGCAAAGAATGGGAATTCCAGAACACTTAATTGTGCTCGTGAGAAACCTGTGCATAGATCAAGAGGCAATCCTTTGAACAGAACAAGAGGATACTGCATGGTTTAAAATCAGGAAAGGCATGTGTCAGGGTTATACCATTTCATCTTACTTATTCAATCTCTATGCTGAGAAAATAACCTGAGAAGCTGGACTATATAAAAAAGAACATGGCATCAGGATTGGAGGAAGGCATATTAACACTCTGTGATATACAAATGACATAATCTTGCTTTGCTGAAAGTGAAGAGGACTTGAAGCACTTACTGACGAAGATCAACAACTGCAGCCTTCAGTATGGGTTATACATCACCATAAAAATAACAGAAATCCTCACAACTGGACCAGTGAGCAACATCATGATAAATGGAGAAAAGATTGAAGTTGTCAAGGACTTCATTTCACTTGGATCTACAATCAACACCCATGGAAGCAGAAGTCAAGAAATCAAACGACACATTGCATTGGGCAAATCTGCTGCAGAAGACCTCTTTAAGGTATTGAAAAGCAAAGATGTCACTCGAGGACTAAGGTGAACCTGACCCAGTCCATGGTGTTTTCAGTAGACTCATATCCATGCGAAAGCTGGACAATGAAGAAGGAGGGCTGGAAAAGAATTGATACCTTTGAATTATGCCATTGGTGAAGAATATTGAATATACCATGGACTACCAGAACAATGAACCAATCTGTCTTGGAGTAATAAGTACGGCTAGAACGCTTCTTATAAGCAAGGGTGGTGTACTTTGGACCTGTTATCAGGAGGGATCAGTCCCTGGAGATGGACATCATGCTTGGTAAAGTAGAGGGTCAGCAAAAAAGAGGAAGACCCTCAACAAGATGAATTGACACAGTAGCTGCAACAATGGGCTCAAGCATACTAATGACCGTGAGGATGGCACAGGGCCAGGCAGTGTTTTGTTCTGTTGTACATAGGGTTCCTGAGTCGGAACAGACTCAACAGCACCTAACAACGATAACATATACATTTACTATCTACAAAGCAACAAGCATATCAAATAAACAAAAAACCAAACCCACTGGTATCGAGGCAATTCTGGTTCATACCGACCCTAAAGGACAGAGTAGAACAGCCCCAAGGGATTTCCAAAGCTGTAAGTCTTTACGGAAACAAAATGTCACATCTTTCTCCTGCAGAATGACTGGTGGGTTCAAACCGCTGACCTTCGGTTAGCAGCCAAGTGCTTTAACCACTGCACCAACAGGGCTCCTTTAACATGCCACATGCCACACACCACATGCCTAGGATTAAATCATTCAAAAATATGACCCCTGTGGTGAAAACTCTAAAATGTTTTTAGAGAAATAAACAAAGATCTAAATAAATGAAGGAATAAACCCTGTTCATGGATTGGAATTCTTAATATTGTGAGGATGTTAATTCTTCCAAAATTGAACTAGAGATTAAGTTCATTTCCTTTCAAAATCTGATTTTATTTTTTCTTTATACTCGTTTTTTTTTTTTTTTTCCTTGCTCAATGGAGAGTGATTTTTTTCTCTTTGAGCCACTGGCAATGCCATGCTGATCCTGCTTGCTCTGGGATATTCTATTTCTTTTCTATTTCCCTCCGTTTCTGATCTGTCTACTATTCAGGAAACCCTACCAATGGGTAAAGAGAATAACTTTCTGATGATTCTGCAATGTCAATTCACCTCAGAAAGAACAAATTATTTTCTTTCTGGTCTTTCACCATAAAACCACACCTTGATTATAGCAGGCAACCAGGGGGTAGAAACCACTCCATCTATGTCTGTTAGCTGCAGACATAGATGTTTTCTTTCAATTAATACTTCCTCCATTCATTCAATACTTGTTTTTTGTTTGTTTGTTTGTTTTTACCTCATACAGGATTGTCTCTTTGCCTGTAAATGGCTCACAACATAGTTGAGGATAGCAGACAAGGCTGAGTATAATATAAGGTGTTTAGTAGAGTAAGCAAGGGTATTTGTGGATAAAGGAGACCCAGAGTTGGAAGCAATTTGTTCCATCAGAGAATTTTAGGATAGGGTTCAAGAGCAGGCAGTGTTTGAGCTGCTTCTTGAATGATTAGTAAGCTTTCACCACTCCAAAGAAGAATGGAGAAAATAGAAGTTAGAGGGAGCAGAACAACATAGAGAATGGAGAAAATACTTGGCATATTTGGGAGATACCAAAAAATAAAAGCTATCCTGAGTATTTAGTAGACCCCTTGATGTGTACTTCCTTCCTTACGTGCCTGTTGTTTGTAAAGGCTCTGTTTAGCTTCTTTTCTCTTTTGTTCCAAATCATGAAAATAACAGTGAGCTGATTTTCATTTCTTGTAGTTAGAGAGCAAGTTTTTTTTTTTTTAACTCTTGCTCAAGAGCTGCTTCAAGGATATCCCTTGCCTTTTTCCGTAGATGGATCTTAGCCAACTGAAATGATTTTTGTCCTACAGAATAACACAGATTCTGGATTTAGTTGGTAGTTTAATTATGTTTTCTTGTTGTTAGTTGCTGTCAAGTCCATTCTGACTCACAGTGACCCCATATGTGCGGAGTAGAAGGTTTTCAAGGGTGTGACCCTTCAGAAACATATCGTCAGGCCTGACTTCCAAGGTACCTCTGGGTTTGAATCACCAACCTTTTGGTTAGTAGTTCAGCGCTTGACCATTTGCGTCACCCAGGGACTCTTAAAATAATTTTTGATGATTTAAATAATCTGATTCTGAAAAACCTGGAAAATACTTAGCCACAAGATGCTAATGGCCACAATTTTTATGTGTTTTAAAATAACTATGTTGTTATTGTTGGGTGCCCTAAAGTTGATTCTGATTCACAGCCACCCCTGTGACAGAGTTGAACTGCCCTGTAGGGCTTCCCAGGCTGTTGTCTTTATGGAAGGAGATCCATCTCCAGGTCTTTCCGCCGCGGAGCAGCTGGGTGGGTTTGAAACAGCAAACTTTCAGTTAGCAGCCGAACACTTACTTAACCTTTACACCACCAGGGCACCTTAAAAAATAGCCATTGTACTTAGTAATTATCTAGTATGTGCAACTTAAACTTCTGAATTTTGTCAATATGGTATTGCAACTTTCTGTAAAAGATGTAGGGAAACAAATTCCCTGTCGCTTAGCCTGAAAATTTGTATAAAGATGGATTAGCTTTAGATACAATAAAGCTGGATGAGAGCCTCATATGTCTAGAAGTTGTGCTAAAATTATCTAGTGCATCTTATAACTCCATGATAATTATCATTACTAAACCGAATTCCCAAAGGAGATGGCATGACGGATGTGTAATATTTCCTACATCTGCATCTGTTTTATTTTGCTGTAAAGTTTGTATGCAAAAGTTCTCTGGTTTGAATAAATTACTTCCTTATTTATCTTTTATTGACTCTTACTGACATTAATTAGCCTCAAAAGCTAGTATTTCCACTACATCTTATCACCCAAACTAAATATATAACACAGCTTTACTGCATATTTTTATTTTTTGCTACAAATTTATAAATTGACTATTTAATATTATTTCATTATAGGTAGCTATTAGATTACTAATAATGACCAATATTCATAAATATTTGTTACATAGATGCTTCAATCACATGTTTTTAGTGCTGATAATTGTGAATGATTAAATCAACAAACTCTCTAGAAAAGACAACTCAATTCTGTGGTCCCTCCATACAAGCTTTTAATTTAATGAAAACAGACTCTAAATACCACTTGCCTTCTTGCCAACTGGGAGAGTATTACCCTTGCCTTTTCTGCAGAGCTACCAGAGAAAAATAAAGAACCTACTTTGAGAACTTCGTGAATTCAGCTCTGTCTGTGTATACAGTCAAAATGAAACAAATTGGGGCAATTTACTGAAGGTTAAATCCTCTAAATGACATTCACCTAAAACATGCAGGGGAAATGGTTTGGGAGGCTTAAATTATCATGTAATTGCCTTAATTCTCTGGGTTGCTTTCATGAGTAGACACAAGTTTGTCGTATGTAACTGAAAATCCCAAATTGGGGGTTTATGGTTGTTTGTATTTTTACTCTCAGCCCCCTGAATCACATATACTTTCTGCAAAACCCAAGTCTTAAAAATATCACACAGACCTCAAGGAAGAACATTCCAGAAATTGGTTTTTGCATTAGCGATCTGCCTGTATTTTCCTTCCAGTAGCCCATGACCTTTCCACATGTTGTCAGCATTTTACTCTGAAGCTACAGGGAGGCTTTTTCAAGAACCTAATATGCTGATATCACCTTGTGTTTTTGCTCTTAAATATTTGAACATAGGGTGATCTTTCAAAAGATTTTATTATTAAAATCTAGCTGATTTCTATTAGCATTTTTTCTTCTCTAAGCCCTAAGGCATAAGTGGAAGGGAAGGTTATTTATGAGCAAGGTGGCTAAACTCTAATTCTTGAGTAAGAATTTCCCAAGTAACCTTCAGTTTATGATTCTGTAGTTCCTCTGAGTTATGAGGGTGTTACTAGGATAACATATTCTTGAAGATACTATCTGAAATACCAGCTTTATAAAAATAATTCTTAACAAATTTCGAGTTTAAAATTGCAGAAACTTTTGCTGACACTGTGTGTTTTCTTCCCCTCTCACCAAACTGTATTGCAAATAAACCTTTTTGATGTTTTAAAGGTTTTTCTTTGGCAGCTAAGAAAAACACTCTGGAAAGCTATATTTAGTGAATTTGCCCGTGTATAAATATCCTGAGCTAGTCTGTTATCCTATGGCATCTGGAAGAAAGGTGCTATTGTTTTAGATCCTGTGATTGAAGTCCAGAATAATCAATTCAGAGAGACCCTGGGGGGAAGATTCACTCACATGTGCTGTGGAAACTTGGAATCTCTAAGCTTTTTAGTCTTTTCTTCAGCTGAAGAGAAGCAGATTAGTTCACGTTTTGGTACACTGTGTAGTGACATTGGTTCCAATCACACCACAACCATATTATAGTATGACCGTCAATTTGTATCTGAGACTATTAACTTTAAATTTTCTAGTAAAACTGCTTGTTTGTTGATTGTTTTGTTGCTATTACTTTGCCTGCTTTCTGGGTAACAATAGCTGGACAGCTATTTTGTCTACAAGTGCCCCAGCCACCCACTTTCTGCTGCAACACACCCAGCTACATCGATCCCCAGGGCAGTCTGAGACAGGCATCATCAGACTTGGTTCTGATGAAAAGGCTTCATAAATGATTTAAAGCTGCTCTTCACTTCTGGCAGAGCAGTATTTCCTGACCTTCTCCATGAAAAATCCATGTCATTCCAGAAGACCGTGATAGATTTGCAAGAAAGGACTCTGCCCTGCGCTTAAACATGGACATATGCGTAGCTAAGAATAAAGTGAAAGTTAAATGGAAATGTACAGTTATTTTACCTTTGGTTTTGTTTGAACATTTTCTCTACTACTTTATTCAACAGCAGTTGAGTAAGAGCACCTGTGTCTCATGGCTTTCCAGTGTGAAGTGTTCGAATGTGGAAGGCGGCTAGCTGTAAAACCACAGCAAAAATACGAATAACCGCCTACTTTCTGTCTACTGCAACTTCCCTGAGGTTTTGTTTGTAGGACGCAGCTGCGTATACAGACATGATGGAATTTGGTTTGTGAGGGCTCTACAAAAATTACCGAAATAATTCAGATTTTTAATGAATAATACACAGACATGCACCTGCTTCAGGGACATCATAGATTAGCTTTGCAACCAATAGAAAAGCCTCTTGGAATTCAATTACATGGTAGCAAAACAGAAAATAAAACTGGCTATATATTTAGAACTGATATCAGGAAATGTTAACTAGTTCCTAGAGCAAGTTTTGCCTGAGGATTAAGTTGTTTCGATTTGCTTTGCTTCTGTGAGACTTATTATAAAGCCATAATATACTGTTCATATTATCTTCTCTTCTTGCAGCTGGAGCCACTTCCAGAAGATATTCTGCACCAAACCCCAAATATGAATGCCGTGATTTCTTTACAGAAGACCATTGAAATTCAAAGTATGTCTTAAAATTATTTTTTTAAAAACCTCTAATCAGGTACAAATAATTAAATTTATATTGACAATTAGAGCACAAAGGAACGTATATAGAGTTATTGTAATTTGCACATACTGTAATGTTTTAATACCTAGATGTGTTATTGCCTGGAAAGCCTGGTGGCGTAGTGGTCCTTAATTTAACATGGCAGTCTCATCTTAAAGACATAACTCAGAGACTCTACATTTAGAATCTTGTTTTTCTCATATTTTCAAATACTGGGATTTTTCAATCACTACCACTGAGCATTTACCTAGAACAATGACATAAATATAGAAATTATGGTAGTGTCACCAGACTTAACTAAGGGTAAGTTATTTGTCTTCTAATAATGTTGGCATTTAGCAATGATCTACTGGTTTTACATTTGTCAGAAGAGGAAAAAAGTTAATGAGAAAGTTTCACTATTAAAAAATCCATGTTAACAAAGCAGGGAAAGTCAGAGTTTTTGTTTTGTTTTTTTTTTAGCTATCCAATTCCCTTCACATTGCCATTACTTTGTCAAGAGTTATTCTTTTTAGACGACTGAACACACACACACACACATACACAGAGAGAGAGAGAGAGAAATCAATCACAAGCTAACATGAAAGTTAGTAGAAAGGAGAAAACCAAATTGCAAAATTAGATTTGAAGGAGCATCAGGAAAATCCTTAGCTTTGCTCCCATCCTGTAGAGGAATTTTTGGAACACCAACCAGGGAAACCACTGCCAGCCCTCTGAGTCGCTGTCTTTGCTTGCTTAGTATAAATTTGGAGATATAGGTATGACTGGGGCTCTATTAACCACTCATCTGATGCTGTAAGTGTTTACAAATCATACCATACAGACACTCAAAGTAATCCCTTGCCTTACTTAGTCTCACACGTGCCTGGATTGAGGGGTGTAGGTACCCAATAAATATTTATTGACTGCAAGTCATAATTGGAATGAACTATGAATTTCCAAGATTTCAGAGAACAGAAAAACAAACATTCCAATATTGTAGATGAAAGCTTCTGAGATAAGGTTACAGTAATGGAACTAAAAGAGATAAGAAGGGGAGGTTGGAGAGGATTTCATAAGTTTGAGTACAAAATCCTGTCATCTTTGTACTGACTCTGTCTCATTTCGAAATCACTGAGGGTAGATCAAGAGGCTCTATTGCATGTCATTCCAATCTCAAGGCAAGGATCCTTGAAAAGATCTTGGATAGCCTTCTCATATTTATCCAGTGCCTCCTTTCAGACAATTCAGTCTTTATGCATATTATTCTGTTTTTTTTTTCTTCTGAACATTCTTTTAACATTTACTCACAAGAGTCATCAATTGTTATTGTTCCTATGTCTACTCTGATTATCGAACTTTCAGTAAGCATTTTTGAACATTTGTTACATGTTGATTAGTTGTCAAGGCACAGAAGATCTGAAGGGTATTATTACTCTGTGAAGAGTTTCTGGCTTCTAAGTGCATAACTACAGTACAGATCATTCTAATGCAGTGTCACTGGGTGCAGTGAAATCATGGAGAAGCGGCTGTTCTCCTCAGCTGGGGTAAAGGCCTGGAGAGTGAGGAAGCTTCAAGAAAGGCCCCTTGGCAGAGATAAGGCCTGAGCTTCCTCTTAGAGATTGAATAGGATTTGGGCCAAATAGGGAAAGAGGGGAAATGTTTTGAAGGAAACCACAGAAGCAAAAGTTTCCATTTTCACACAGGTGTGAAAAGCATATAGTTTGTGTACATCTTCAGGAACTACACCATTGCCTTTGCATTGGATCTAATACAATGTGATGAATTTTTGCTGTGTATTTTTTCCTTTCATTACTGACAGTTTTGAGTGACTGGCTAATGTAAGACTCTTGAAAGGGATTCAATCTATGGGCAAACCTTTCTGTATAAGAATCCTGCCACCATGGATTCTGAATCCTTCCTTTCTGTCCCACACTGCATTTTCCCATAACTCAACACTGACCCCTTCCTCCATTTAAAAAATCCATTTCCTCCTAAGCCCATATTGAGGATCCCACCCAACTCTGGTCAATCCAGGAATTCCATAAGCTCTCAGCACTCATGTGTGGATTTTAGTCAGCTATATTTTTATTTTTATATTTTTTGAGGTAGTTGACTTTCATATTTTTAATTTGTATTGTGAGAGTTTCAAGGCCTGATAGTCTTGGTTCATTAATTAGATGATACTCACTAAGAAGATGGGAATCATATGTTCTCAGTCTTGGATGTCCCTGTAAGAAGAGCTGACAGCAGTGAAAAATTATGAGGTGCATGGAACTCCAGGGTAAGCAGATAGGAATAGGTGTGATTTGAGTAACTCTTCATGGTCCTGGGGAACCATGCATCACAGGTAGCCTCTAAGAAAGAGCACTTCCTTCTAAATCAGGAACATATACCTAGCCAGTAAATATGCCCTTCTCCCTTCTACTTAAAAGGAGCCTGATTTTACTCACTAATCTTTACCATAAGATACGTGCAACTCAGAGTTAGCTGAACTTATCCCCAGCTCCAGGGAATCCATTCTTAGCTAAGCGAGTCAACCCACTGAATGGTGATTGGTTAACGAATGAGTACATGGCCCCCCTTCTAGCCAATGAGAATCAGGGCTGGCTCCATGGGTATGCAACCTGTGCAGTCATAAAGGCCCCATGGCAAGAAGGGCCCCAGGCTTGGTTTAATGCTCTTGCTGTCATTGCCTTGAACAAGGGGCCCATATTTTTTACTATGCACTGGATCCTGCAAATAATTTAGTCAGGTGAGAGTCAAGTGGCTGATGACTAGGAGAAATAATTACCAGGAAAAACTGAAACCAGCAGTGCCGCAAGCAGAACTCAATTGTAGCTGAGAAGGATCCGAATGGTGGGTTGAGGCTGTCAGTGGAAAGACAAACATAAGATGGGAAAGCAATGGATAGCGATTTGGGATCTGGGGTGAAAATCAGTACAAAGTAAGTGTTTCCACACTGATGCTTCAACATTGTGTGGTACGTTTTTATGTCATGCTAATTGTGTGTCTTTGGAGCTGTTCTTCGAGACTAAAGGAACGGAAAAGGGCTGCATAAGGTTCATAGAGTGATAATAAAGCAGACATTTGGGAATCGCAAACTACGTAAAGATTTGGGAAACCGAGATGATGGACTCCTGCCTTAGGAAACAATGTTTTATTTGTTTACAATATAAAAAATTGCATTCTTACTTTTCCTTCCTTTTCCCTGTTTTACATCCCACAAATGTCTGTTCCTCCATTTGAAGGGCTTAAGTGGGAAGGTAGTCTGGACTGGCTAGATATTTTGTGGGGCCCGGTGCAAAATAAAAAATTATAAAGAATTTCAGTAAGGTGACAGCAGAGCATTAAACCAAACATTGGCCCTTCTCAACGCATGGCCCTGTGTGACTACGTACGTTGCTGCCCTGTGAAGTCAGCCCTGAAAGTAGTCTTTGTTTCACAGGAGAACTTCCTCTTCACATAGGTTTTTCAGCACCGTGCAGGTGCCTCCTTTTAACTTTGGAAGGTGTTCGGATTTCAGCCCACTTCCCAACCCAGGTTCTGAAGGATTCTTTTGTGCTACGGTTTGGGACTACAGTATCAGAAAGCTATGCAAATGGGAAGAAGCAGGTCTTGTAGCATGTGGGAAACATTCAGGCAAGTTCCTAGATAGCCCGGTCCCAAGGCACACAGCAAGGTGCTGACAGGCCTTATGTGAATTTCTCTTTGAGAACTGAGCCCCCCAGCTGAGGGTATGCAGGTGCTGGAGGCTGTGATTAGCATTGGCCCTTCGCCTAGCCACATGCCTGTAAATATTTTGCAGCAGGATCGTTCCTGTTGTCCTGTCCTTGTTTATGTTACTAATTTAGTTGAGGAGAAAAGACCTTATAAGGCAACGTCAGGCAATCATTTCCCCTGTAAGGTGAAGACCTCTCCTGACAGGTCAGGGTCTGGTTTCATCTCTTGATGGTGGATGCATACAAGGGTCAACCATCTTGAAATGGCAAAAGTGAAGTACGGTCAAGAAGCTTCATGTGTGCACATGTTGCTTACTCTGCTAACAAAATCCTCTGCTTCATCCCAATTAATTTTCCAAGACTTAGCTCAGATGTTACCTCTTTTGGGAAGCCATCTCTCTATGCTTCTTCATCCCTAGTCTCAATTAGGTAAATTTTCTGTGTGTTTCTGGGGCAGAGATTGCTTTCGTTGATGTTCTTATTTGTTCGTTTGTTCAATAGCTGTATCTGGCACATAATAGGTGCTGTGAAGATGTTTTTTGAATGAATGAATCAGCCAGTCTGTCAGTGTTTGCCACTTTTTTTCTTTTTTTTCTTAAGCCCAACTTCATTTCTTAACCAAGCTAAGGTAGTTATGCCCCTTGGCCAGCCCTTACAGAATTAGGAGTTAAGAAGACCAGGCTATATATATACGTTTCTTCTCCCTTTTGCACAACCCACAAGGATGAGTCACTGCTAAACTAGGAAGAACACAAATTACTTTTGTGAGCTACCATTTCCATGGCTAAGCTTGAAGGTAACTGTTCTCAGAGATGAATCTAATTCTTAGTTGGCTGTAATCACCAACAAGTGATGCCAGGAAGAGTCAGCTAAGTGTAGGATAAATGTCTGCTTATACAAAAGGCCTTCATATGGATGTTTCCTTTCCTGAAATCCACCCTCACAACTTAGAGAGTCCGGGCAACCTTGCATTCTTCCTTTCTGCTGCATGGCATGGTGAGAAGCAGGATGCCTAAGTGCGTTCTTCGCACCAGTGCTGGCCTGTGCTCACACCTTCACTGATTCGGGAGGGGAAGGATTATGAAATGAGTTTTCTATTAAACTAAATTTATTTAGTTTGGAAGACTATAATTTTAAGCTCTAAAAACACATCATGAGGGATATTGATCTTGATCTGTGAAACCCTAAAATATGAGAACCACAAGCATAGAGGCATGTTTTCCTTGTATTTATGTTTTTAGTAAGAAAAGTACTCCTTTTAAGTGTCAACCAACTTTGTAGACCTCCTACATGATAATAGTGGTAATCATAGTATCTTTTGATTTGTGAATCAAGGAAATATATGTGCACGTGGATTTGAGGATTCTTTTAATGTTTTGCTGCAGCCCATCAGTGGTTTGCAGCTGATAAGTTGAAAAACACTAGTGTAGAGGATTTTAAAAAGATATAAATTCCAGCATAATCCTTTCTTCCATTCATCAGGCATGTGTTGATAGGGGGTTGCCTTAATAGTTCTGAGGAATTTCAAGAGGAATCACGTGGCCTATCACCCCACTGCACGTCTGAGTTGGTGTTTCTCTGGCAAGAAAATGGTGGTAGGAAGCACAAGAGTAAAGGGGCAGTAAGAATTTTTTTTTTCCCTTAACCCCCAGTTTTATCTTTTCCCACCCTAGGAATTCATCCCTTGTTTAACAGATTGGGGTAGTCTTATAATTCCTTATTTTGCCTACCAAGGGCAAATAGTGACATAGGCCTGAATGGGGAAGGGACAGCCTTTGCAATGTCATCATGTGTTCTTATCAAACTTGTTCTGCATAAATGGGGGAGAAACTGCCATGCCTCTTGTATATAAAATGTGGCAGTATGGCTAATCTCCTCTCTATTTTTTAATCAACCAATCACATACACACCATATACATTACAAAGTATTATCTAGGACAATGAGAAGTGAATTTATGGTCCTTTGAATTTACCCAACTCTTGAGGCCAGTTGTGAACAGGGATATTATTTCCTTTGTTGCAAGAGAATGTGCCATATAACCATGTAATTGACCACATGGTAGCCCGTTATCCATGTGGATCAGGCACCTACAATGTACAGAGCACACCCTTTCATACATTCTAGAGAAATAAGGATGAAATAAAATTTTCTCCAGGAGATCAGAGGTATATTTGAAACCTTCTCTTTGTTAGAACTGTGCTTAACTTATATTCTGATATGTGTGTTACTGAGCAAGTGACAATGACTTGTTGCTCTTCTTCTCCTTCATCTTCCTTTTCCTCTTCTTCCTGTTCTTCCTCCTCCTTCTCCTTTATCTCTCCTTCCTCCTCTTCCTCTTCCTTCCCTTCCTTTTTCTTCAGTATTATCCTATTAAGTATTATCATATCTGTAGTTCCGGAAACTACCAATAGAAGTAACAACCAATATGAGAAAAGAACAAAAGAATGCTAATTTGGTTGATTTCATTTTGACTCAATTTCCAAGGAGAGATAGCTACTCGGTAAATCAAAATACTAAATAAACACTGTTGATGTTGTATTAAAATGGGTAATCATAGCTTATGCTACCTGGTTCTCTTGGTGATCAAGAAATCTGCATACCAATTAATGAAAAAAGCTATTAAAGTGAGATAAGACTTGCTCTAAAGATAACAACCTTTGTCTTTTTTTTTTTATTTGAAACATAATTCTCAGCCTCCCCTCAAATCACTATAATACCCTCTACCTACCCCCTCCCTAAGGAGAAGGGGCATTTACATCAGGCAGTCCAGGAGAAAATCCAGATAGTTTCTAAGCTGAAAGGAATTTGTATACATCTCTTGTTGTGGGGAAATTGTCCAATATTTTGACCTCATGGGACTATGCACATAGTTAAAAGGGTTGTTTCTCCAGATTGCAACATGTGCTGCATAAATCATCTCACAAGCTTTACTAGCTTCTTGACTCCACACCCAAATGCTAAACTATACTCCATTTTTCGTCTCCTTTTGTCCCTTCCCATTTCACTTTGATTTTCTGCGTTTTTTCTTCTCTTTCTTTTTCTTCTCCTCCATCTCCATCCTATCGATGTCCAGGGAAGAGGAACAAGAAGATATCCACAGTATTGGAAAGGAATTTTTCAGTCATAAATGTTTGAGATTTTCTCTCAAGCAGGAGAGAAACATGATCACATCTGCATTTCGAAAGATCACCATGTCTGCAGTAAGGACTAGAGATGTGACCAGTTTCATTCAAAGGTGGAATTGGCAGTATGATGATTAATTGCCTGGGGAAGGATTAATACTTTTTAGGCTTCTCACGGGGACAACTGCTTAAATGGTTTCACCTCCTGAGATAGGGAACAATGGAGAAATAAAAGATTTGAAAGGGAAGATGAGGAATATTAGACTTATGAAAAAGAAACTTTGCTGATGGGAAAGTTTGAAGGTTGGGTGAAAGGGGGCATCATGCTAAACATCATTTTTCACTACACTGAAGTTGTGGAGAGATACTGGATGGAATTATTTACACAACAATAAACGCTGTAAGCTGTTGGCAAATAATCAAAATTTTTTTTTGCATTACTATCTATTTACTTATGTTCATTTGCTTTATCTTTGTAAAAGAACTGCAGTCTACATGAGGACAGGGATCACACTATATACATATTTTTTTAACCCTGGTGGCATACTGGTTAAGAGCTATCACTGCTAAGCAAAAGGTGGGCAGTTCAAATCCACCTGACACTCCTGGCAAACCCTATGAGGCAGTTCTACTCTGTCCTCTTGGATCACGATGACTCACAATCGACTCGACGGTAATGGGTTTGGTTTTTTTTTCTAGAACACCTAGCTCAGTTTCTTTCCATAGTAACATTTCAGTAAATACCTTTTCAAAATAACACGTTGTTAGTTGGCGTCGAGTCAAGTCCAACTCATGGTGACCCCATATGTTACAGAGTAGGACTGCTCCATCGGGTTTACTTGGCTCTAATCATTTTTTTTTTTCAGTTGTGTTTTAGGTGAAAGTTTTACAGTGCAAATCAGTTTTTCATTCAAAAATTGTTTTGCGATTAGTTGTAATTCCCACAATGTGTCAACACTCTCCCTCTTTCCCTTTCCACTCTGGGTTCTCTGTGTCCATTCGTCCCGTTTTCCTGCCCCTTCCTGCCTTGTCTTTGCTTTTGGGCAGGTGTTGCCCATTTGTTCTCGTATACTTGACTGAACTAAGAAGCATGTTCCTAATGTGTGTTATTGTTTTATAGGCTCAAATAACAATTATCGAGAGTCAAGTACTGTTCTAAGCACTCTTGTTAATATATATTAACTCATTTAAGGAGCACTGCTGGCTCAGTGGTTAAGCATTTGGCCAATAACCTAAAGATCACCAATTCGAACCCAGCATCCGCTCTGTGGGAAAAAGATGTGGCAGTCTGCTTCCATAAACGTTACAACCTTGGAAAGCCTATGGGGCGGTCTGCCCTTTCCTAGGGTATGTATGAGTCAGAATTGACTCATTAGTAACAGATTAAGCTTTTTAACAACTCTACAAGGTAGGTACTATTTTCATTCCCATTTTTACAGAGTAAACTGAAGCACATCCAGGTTAATTAACTTGCCTAAGGTCACATGGTTAGTGAGTGGCTGAGGCAGGATTATAATGAAGTAGCCTAGCTCTAGAGCCTCCCTCTTAGCCACTATATTATACTATTTCACAAATAAATTCATTCCCTTTGCCGTTTTTACATATACTTCTTTTGAGTATCTCTCCCAAAAGTGACATGCTCAGAAAACATATCTATTTAACTGAAGCTTGGGGATTTTGAAGTTCTGGTTAATTGAGGTTTTAGCCACAGTCAGTTCAGGAAGCTCAGTGCCAAATTCCAAGAAGCCATGTAGCTATGTGACTGCCCTCAGGAGCCCCTTGTAAACTTGTAAAATACATCTAATCAGAAAAAAATGCAAGGATTGGCGGAATTTCAAATCCCTGCCCTGTTGAGTTTAAAATCCTGACTGTTGTCAGGTGTGAGCTGCTATTTGTCATAGATTCTTTGGCTTTAGACAGAGGCCTTGACGTTGCAGCCCTGGGCTAGGCAGAACTTCATTGAAGAAAAGCAGTGTTAGGCATTTTCCCGCTATTAACCCCACCAACCCTTGCTTGTATCAGAGCCAGGTCAAACTTGTACATATGGCTTTTTGAAAATTGATTTTGAACTTCTAACTAACCATTCTCTTGAAATGTTGAAACTCTGGTTATTGTGTGGTGGAGCCCTAATAATGGAACGTACCATAAAAAAAGAGGAAAACCTACCATCTGCTTACAGACTTAAATTGTCTGGCTTTTTTTTTTTTTTAAATCCCAAGAGCATCTGTAATTATGAGTTTTTTCACTCACATTTCCACCAAGGCAAAACTAATCAAGCCAAGAGAATAAATAAAACTATGGAGGTTTCTGGGACTGAACTCTGTAAAAACAGAATACTGTGTTTATATACTCAGCTCTTAGTACCCAGACGAATTTCACACACATATGATACCATTCACAGATATAGGGAGTGTTGGAAGGTCAGGTATGGGGGAAGATCATCTGCTAGTTATTTGAATATATTACTTTTAGTTCTCACACAGGAGCCCTGGTGGCACCGTGATTAAGAGCTCAGCTGTTAACCCATAGGTCGGCAGTTCAAATCCACCAGCTGCTCCTTGGAAACCCTATGGGGCAGTTCTACTCTGTTCTACATGGTTGCTACAAGTCAGAATCATCTCGATGGCAACAGGCTAGTCCTCACGCAACAAATGCATAATTATTTTCTTCATATTGTTCATGAATAAATTGAGGCCTAACCCAACTTTTGGTAGCTTGCTGAAGGTCTTTCAGTTAGTAAGCAGTGGAACCAAAATTTGAACCCATGTCTGGCTGTGATGTCAAAGCCCACTTTCATTCTATTAAAGCACCTGTTCCCACCCCATTTCACAGGGAAAAACAGAGTTCCATTAGACTTCCTATTCCTAAGTATAGCAGGATAGACACTATAATAGGCCTCTATTAAAATATAATAGAGTCTGCATACATTAAAACAAACAACTTTAATGCATTAATGGGCTTGCTAGAAGGTCCTCGGGTGGCACAGTTTGCACTTGGCTGCTAAGTGAAATGTTGGCAGTTTGAACCCGCCCAATGGCACCAAGGAAGAAAGGCCTGGTGGCCTGCTTCTGTAAAGATTATAGCCAAGAAAACCCTATGGAACAGTTCTCTCTGTAACACATGGGATCATCATGAGTCAGAGTTGACTTGAGGGCAGTGGGTTTGGTTTTCAGTTTGAGCTTGCTAGAATGTAAGAGAATGGGAGAAAAAAGAGCACAAGCTGAAATTTAACAGAGAGCAAGCAGGAACACAAAAAGGGGATGGTGTCCCTGGCACAAATGATGGTATCAGTAATATAAATGCACAAGAAAGCCTGGGGCCTGCAGCAAAGGGGTATGAATTTAACGGCAACTAAAGAGGTTCCCTCTTGGTATACTCCTGGGTTCTACAGGAATCAAATTCAGTTTCTTTCTGGCAGAAAGTATCCCTAATTTAGACACACAGAATATGCGGAGATCAAGTCCAACAGAATATGCACTGAAGTAAATGCACGCGTATATAATCAATGAATAAAATCAAATGCACAAGGACACAAGCCACTAGTTAGAGTCAGCAGAAATGATAAGCAACACAATAATAAGTCTTATTTATAGAGTTAAAAGGGAAGGGGGGGTTACTATTTTCAAAGAATAATAGATTAAGAATACTCATTTACTTTTCACTTCTTCCTGAAGCACCACGAAAGTAATATCCACTTTCTTTTTATAAGACATACCATTCATAGGGGCAAAAAAAAAAAAAGAAAAAGAAAATAATAGGAACCTGGAGAGCAGATGACTGTCTGTAACTGTCTTAGCAGATTTGAAAAAAGAAAGGAATCCTAAGCCAGCATCAGCAGGCATGTCTCTGCCAAGGAGCAATACTTCAGGCCATCAGGTCCACATGCCATGAAACTGTTGACTCACGCTCCTAAGACTATTTTATTTCCTAGCTTCTAATCCCTCATTTCTCCCAATTAATTATACATTTCCTTTCTTCACTTCCTTCTATGTACACATTAACAAAAGTAACACTTAAATTCCTTTGCCTTTCTATCTTTCATCACACCAGTTGAAGAAGACCTCAGCCCTGGATATATTCTACAAACACCTTTCTCCAACACTGGACCTAAATGAACAGATCTGCTTGAGATAGTCATGAAGTATGCAGATTGGTCCACTGTAAAATTTATGATAACCAAACTCAAAAGGACCAATCCTGCTGCATTTCTTTGCCTTTTGCAAGCTATTCTTTCAAAATCCTCCACTCTCCTTAAAATTTTGATTCTGTCTCCTCCCATCCCTTAATCTCAGCAACAAGCCTTGCTTAGAGTAAATTGTAACTACAGAACTGCTTCCTCCTAACTGTTCCTTCCCATGAACATTTAAACTAAAATATCTCCCATCTTAAAAACAACCAGCCAAACTCCAGCCACCTCACTCTTTCTTCAGTTTACCGTCCTATTGCTTGCCAACCCTTAAGGAACAAATTCTTGAAAAATGTTTCCAACATACGTATAACATTTACTCTTAACATAACTAAGGAGATCTCTGTTTCCTCAACTTCACATTGCTGTTAGAGCCACTGTAGTGTGATCACCACCTTCCTGTGATCACCAGTGGCATGCATACCACCAGATACAAAAGTCATTTTTTTTTATTTTTTTAATTTTGAAATAATTTTAGATTTAGAGGAAATTTGCAAATATAGTACAGAGAATTCCTGCATAACCTTCACCCAGCTTCCCCTAATGTTAACGTCTTGCATAACCATAATGCAATTATCCAAACTAAGAAATTAACGTTAGTGCGAACTATGGACAAAACTATGGATATTCAGCATTTTGAATAATTGTCATTTTGAGTATAGTCGACTGTTATTCAAATTTACATACCAGCCACTAATGCCAAAGATGAAGAAACTGACAATATTTACCAACTTCTGCAGTCTGAAATTGATCAAACACGCAATCAAGATGCATTAATGATTACTGGTGATTGGAATGGAAAAGTTGGAAACGAAGAAGGACCAGTAGTTGGAAAATGTGACCTTGGTGATAGAAATGACACTGGAGATCACATGATAAACTCAATATCATCAGTCAAAACAAGGCCAGAGCAAACTGTGGAACAGACCATCAATTTCACATACGCAAGTTCAAGTTGAAGCTGAAGAAAATTAAAACAGGTCCATGAGAACCAAAGTACAGCCCTGAGTATATGCCACCTGAATTTAAAGCTCATCTCAAGAATAGATTTGACTCACTGAACACTAATGACCAAAGACGAGACAAGTTGTAGGATGACATCAAGAGTATCATACATGAAGAAAGCAAGAGATCATTAAAAAGACAAGAAAGAAAGAAAAGACCAAAATGGATGTTAGGAAAGACTCTGAAACTTGCTCTTGAACGTAGTGTAGCTGTAACAAAAGCAAGAAATGATCATGTAAAATTGCTGAACAGAAGATTTCAAAATGCAGCTTGAAAAGACAAAGTAAAGTATTATAATGAAATATGCAAAGACCTGGAGTTAGAAAATCAAATGGGAAGAACATGTTCAGCATTTCTCAAGCTGAAAGAACTGAAGAAAAACTTCAAACCTCGAGTTGCAATATTTAAGGATTCTGTGGGTAAAATTCAATGATGCAGGAAACATCAAAGGGAGATGGAAGGAATACACAGAGTCACTGTACCAAAAAGAATTTTTCCACATTCAGCCATTTCAGTAGGTAGCATGTGATCGAGAGCCCATGATGTTAAGAAAGAAGTCCAAACTGAACAGAAGGCGTTGGCAAAAAACAAGGCTGCAGGAATTGACAGAATACCAATTCAGATGCTTCAACAAATGGATGCAACACTGGAAGTGCTCACTGCTCTATGCCAAGAAATGTGGAAGATAACTACCTGGCCAGCTGACTGTAAGGGATCCATATTTGTACACACTCCAAAGAAAGGTGATGCAACACAATGTGGAAATTATCAAACAATATCATTAATATAACACACAAGAAAAATTTTGCTGAAGACCATTCAAAAACTGTTGCAGGAGTGGATCAACAGGGAACCTGGATTCAGAAGAGGATGTAGAACAAGGGATATCATTGCTGTTGTCAGATGGATCTTGGCTGAAAGCAGACAATACCAGAAAGCTGTTTACCTGTGTTTTATTGACTATACGAAGACATTCAACTGTGTGGATCATAACAAATTATGCATAACATTGCAAAGAATGGCAAGTCCAGAACACTTAATTGTGCTCATGTGGAACCTGTACATAGATCAAGAGGCAGTCATTTGAACTGATCAAGGGGATACTGCATAGTTTAAAATCAGGAAATACGTGCATCAGGGTTTAGCCTTTCACCTTACTGATTCAACCTGTATTCTGAGCAAATAATCTGAGAAATTGGACTGTATAAAGAAGAACATGGCATCAAGATTAGAGGAAGACTCATTAACAACCTGCAATATGCAGATGACACAATAATGCTCACTGAAAGTGAAGAGGACTTGAAGCGCTTCCTGGTGAAGGTCAAAGACCACAGCCTTCAGTATGGATTACACTTCAACATAAAGAAAACAAAAATCTTCACAACTGGACCAATAAGCAACATCATGATAAAAGGAGAAAATACTGAAGTTGTAAAAGATTTAATTTTACTTGGCTCCACAGTCAATACCCATGGAGGAAGCAGTCAAGAAATCAAACAACATATTGCATTGGGCAAATCTGCTGCAAGAGATCACTTTAAAGTGTTTGAAAGCAAAGATGGACTAAGGTGCGCCTGACCTAAGCCATGATATTTTCAATTGCCTTATAAACCCTGGTGGTGTAGTGGTTAAGAGCTGCTATCCAAAAGGTCAGCAGTTTGAATCCACCAGGTGCTCCTCGGAAACCTTATGGGGCAGTTCTACTCTGTCCTACAGGCCATAAGTAAAAATTGACTTGATGGCAACAAATTTGGGTTATATGCATGTGAGAGCTGGAAGACTGAAGAATTGATGCCTTTGCATTATGGTGTTGGTGAAGAATACCGAATATACCATGGACTGCCAGAAGAACCAAAAAATATGTCTTGGAAGAAGTACAGCCACAATGCTCCTTAGAAACGAGGATGGCAAGACTTCATCCCAAATACTTTGGACATGTTATCAGGAGGACCAGTCCTGGAGAAGGACATCATGCTTGGTAAAGTAGAGGGTCAGAGAAAAAGAGGAAGACTCTCAAGGAGATGAATTGACACCAGTGGCTGCAACAGTGGGTTCAGTAATAGCAAGGATTGTGAGGATGGCACAGGACCAGGCAGTGTTTCGTCCCATTGTACATGGGTTGCTATGAGTCAGAGCTGACTTGACAGCATCTAACAACAACAAGAACAACCTAAATATTTATTTTAAATAAACATGATTCCTACTGATAACTCTGATTCAAATCCAACAAACATCACAAGATTTATTGTAACCTTTTTTCTTTATTTGTAGCATCTTTCTTCAAAAGTACAAAATCTGGGGCTCATTATCTACAATTTATTTACTTAATTTTTCTACCCTCCATTAAAAAATCTACCCTAGCATGCAGATAATGTAGTTTCGGAATTACTAACCCCCATTTTCATGGAACCCTGGTGGCACAGTGGTTAAAGCAGATGGCTGCTAACCAGAAGCTCGGCGGTTCGAACCCACCAGCTGTTCCTTAGGAGAAAGATGTGGCAGGCTGCTTCCATAAAGATTTACAGCCTTGGAAACCCTATAGGGTCACTATGAGTTGGAATCGACTTGATGCCAGTGGAGTTTTTTTTTTTTTTTTTTTTGGATCCTCATGAGAAACAAATTTCTGACTCTACCAATTAGTCAACCAGTATGAGGTGAATTTTAATTCTACCATTGTTTTATAATTTCACAGAACTCTTTTCCTTTTAGCTGTTTATTTCAGTTATAAGACATATACTCAATCATTTGATGAATAGCAGTCTTGTGCTTAGGCTTTAAGTTCTATGAAAGAATACACATCCTATATTTCCAATGTCACAATGACTGGCACATAATAAAAGCTGAAAATCTTATTTACTAGGTGATAGAAATAACCTCTTGAATGTCATTTAGTTTCCCATGTAGATCAACCCACAGGAATAAAATGCATTGGTCATTTTGACAGAGTTCCACCTCTTGGACTAAATGAATGAACTTACTTTGCACTTATTAATACTCATTCATTAATAGTTTATGAATTATGCTAGTAACAACTAAAGACAATGACCCTCTCATAGGAGATGAGCATGCAGGTCATTGAACATCTATTATTTTGGCTCCATGTTCAGCAAGAAAATTCTAATATCCATGTAATGTCTACCCACAGGGACATAATTCACTAGTTTTGTTTAACACAAGTATTTCCAAGTCATGGGGTAGTTCATTTCTCATTGAATTTTTTTTTTTTTTTTAGTTCAGCTCTAATGCATATCATGTGCATTTCAATAATATGTGTCTCCAAGCTTGATCATACCAAGATCCTGGCAGAGGTTAAGTCTCAGGATTTTCAAAGGGGAGAACAATTCCTGTTAGATTCTCCTAACCTCCATTATACATAGGGTGACTGTATTGCTTTGGGTTCTTTCAGAAGCAGACCCCGAGACAAAGAGCCATGTACACATAATGTATTTGCAGATTAGAGGACAAAGGAATGGGAATATTTTAAGTGAGACTTGGATGGGAAGAAAGTAAGTTAAAGGAAGTGCCATTGGCCCAACTACCATTGTAAAGTGCCTTAAGTTTAATTCCTCTGGGGAAATTCTGAGAGCCAACATGAAACTCGTGGCTCAGAGTTATTTTACTTAAAGGGTGAAGGAGTTGGGATATTTTATACTCCAACTCCAAACAATTACTGACTGCGGGCTGCTCCTGGGGGTGATATTTCCCTGATATTTCTGGCCAACCATGCAAGCTCCAATGGCAAGAAGAAGCCCTCACACATAAACATGTTGGTGCTGGCAAATGGAAATCCGTCTGTGTGCACTGGTGTAGTTAGAGCAAGAATATATGGATAGGACACTGACAATGGCTGCTATAATGGCAATACTTTCCTGTTTGTAAAGGACACTCTTGGTTTATGTCTAAACATCCCATCCATTTTTTTCCAGATATTTCTATTTAATAAAGTATTATTGTCTATGGTTGCTATAACATAATTAGGGAAGGGTTGTTAAACCTGCACTTTCTGCTTCTGCCATGGTCGCATCTGGCAGTGTGTGAGATACATGAAAAGTGAATAGAATTTTTACCTGAACAACTGGTTAAGTCTGCAGAGCCACTATTGATAACCCATCTTTCTCTCCCAGACTCTATTTTGAAGCAACAATTAACACTTCGTTTTTTTTCTTTTTAAAATTTCTTTATTGTTCAAAATTTCTTTAAAATTTCTTTATTGATGAAGGTCTACAGAACTAGTTTCTCATTAAACAATTAGTACACATATTGTTTTATGACATTGGTTACCAACCCCACAACATGTCAACACTCTCCCTTCTCAACCTTGGGTTCCCTATTACCAGCTTTCTTGTTCCCTATTGCCTTCTAGTCCTTGGCCCTGGGCTGGCATTCCCCTTTAGTCTTGTTTTGTTTTATGGGCCTGTCCAGTCTTTGGCTGAAGTGTGAACCTCAGGAGTGACTTCATTACTGAGCTGAAAGGGAATCCAGGGGCCATACGCTCAGGGTTTCTCCAGTCTCTGTCAGGCCAGCAAGCCTGGTCTTTCTATTTGAGTTAGAATTTTGTCCTACATTTTTCTCCAGCTCTGTCCAGGCCCCTCTCTTGTGATCCCTATCAGAGCAGTCAGTGGTGGTAGCCAGGCACCATCTAGTTGTACTGGACTCAATCTGGTGGAGGCTGTGGTAGATGTGGTCCATTAGTTCTTTGGACTAATCTTTCCCTTATATCTTTAGTTTTCTTTATTCTTCCTCGCTCCTGAAGGGGTGAGACCGTTGGAGTATCCTAGATGGCTGCTCCCAGGCTTTTAAGACTCCAGACGTTACTCACCAAAGTAGAATGTAGAACGTTTTCTTTATGAACTATATTATGCCAATTGAGCTAAATGTTCCCTGAGACCATGGTCCCCACAGCCCTCAGCCCAGCAATTCGGACCCTCAGGGAGTTTGGGTGGCGTAGTGGTTAAGAGCTACATCTGCTAACCAAAAGGTCGGCAGTTCGAATCCACCAGACACTCCTTGGAAACCCTATGGGGCAGTTCTACTCTGTCCTGTAGGGTCACTATGAGTCAGAATGGACTTGGTGGCAATGGTTTGGTTTTATAGAGCGCTCTGTGACCTTGCCTTTTACAAGTTGTGCTGGCTTCCCCAGTAATGTGTATTGTCTTACCCTTCACCAAAGTTACCACTTATCTATTGTCTATTTAGTGTTTTTCCATCCCCAACCCTCCCTCCATCGTAACCATTAAAGATTGTTTCTTTTTGTGTGTAAACCTTTCCAGGAGTTTTTACAGTAGTGGTCTCATACAATATTTGTCCCTTTGTGATTGACTTATTTCATTCAGCATGATGCCCTCCAGATTCATCCGTGTTATGAGATGCTTCACAGATTCATCGTTGTTCTTTATTGTTGTGTAATACTCCACTGTGTATATGTACCACAGTTTGTTTATCCATTCATCTGTTGACGGGCATCTAGGTTGTTTCCATCTTTTTGCTATTGTGAACAATGCTGCAGTGAACCTGGGTGTGCATATATCTATTCGTGTGACAACTCTTATCTCTCTAGGATATATTCCTAGGAGTGGGATTGCTGGATCATATGGTATTTCTATTTCTAGCTTTCTTAGGAAGTGCCATATCGTTTTTTGAAATGGTTGTATCATTTTGCATTCCCATCAGCAGTGCATAAGAGTTCTGATCTCCCTGCAGCCTCTCCAACAGTTGTTATTTCCTGTTTTTTTGATTTGTCCCAGTAATGCCAGGGTGAGATGGTATCTCGTTGTGGTTTTGATTTGCATTCTCCAATGGTTAGTGATCACAAGCATTTCCTCATGTGTCTGTTGGCGCTTGAGTATCTTCTTTGGTAAAGTGTCTGTTCATTATCTTTGCCCATTTTTTAATTGAATTATTTGTCTTTTTGTTGTAGAGGCATTGAATTTTCTTGTAGATTTTAGAGATTAGACCTTTGTCTGATTTGTAATAGCCAATTTTTTTTTCCAACTTGTAGGTTCTCTTTTAACACTTCCCTTTTAATGAAAGCTTTTTAGACTGTCCCTGATACAATAAAATGTAGTTAGATACCAACTATAAGGGACACTTTACTCTGTCTGATCTGGGAGGTAAAGGGAGTAGTATTCAGCATTACTGTTACTTGGTGAACCTGCCACGTGTGCTGTAGTTAGTGCCACAGCTTATGCCAGAGGTGGGTTTGGGGGGAATATAGAGAATCAGAGGTTAGGTATAGGTTAAAAAATGTTCCAAAAATATAGGCAGAACAGTCCTGTATGTAGCATTTACACTTTGAATACTTTTTCTACAGAGATGGTATCAACAATTCTACATTTTAACTTCAGAAGTTGTTACGTAGTTTATGATTTGTTATCTGTTTTAATTTTGCCATACAATCGGCCAAAATGAGCTAAAAAAACAAATGTGTGCATATAAAAAATGTAAATTCAAACACATAGATGATTACATTAAGTGGTCATAACTCTCCAGTTAAAGGGCAGAGGTTTAAGATTTAATAAAAATGCAAGACCCAACTCTACGTTGTCCATAAGAAATCCACTTGAAATAAAGAAACATAGATAAGCTAATAGTAAATGATGAGAAGAAATACACCTTGCACACATTTATGACAAAAAAAAAAAAAGAAAGAAAAAGGACGTGGCTTTTTTTTTTTAGCAGAAAATGTAGATGTCAGAACTAGGAGTATTACCAGGGATAAAGAAGGACATTGCATAATGATAAAAAAGAGGCCAACTGATTAAGAAGACAAAACAATACTAAATGTTTTTACACCTAATAACAGAGTTACAAAATATATGAGATGGAAATGTGAAATGATGCATCAACTTTATAAAACAATTTGGCAACAGCTTATAAAGTTAAACATACATTTACCATACTGCTCCTAAGTATTTGTCCAAAATAAATGGAAATATGCCTACACAATGACTTATACATGGACATTTACAGCTTCTTTATCATAATAAGCCCAAATGGAAAACAACTCAAATATCCATGAATTGATAAATACATTTAAAAAAAATGCTTATACTCTTTAGCAATAATAAAGAACAAATTATTTTACCTACAACAAAATGGATGAATCTCAAAAACATTATGCTAAGTGAAAGAAGTCAGATATTAAAGACTATATAGTGTATGATTTCATTTATATAAAATTCTAGAAAAGCCAAAAGCACAGTGACAGATCAGAGGTTGCCAGGGCCAAGAGAGAGGGTTAGGTATTGACTCCAGAGGACCAAAAGGAAATTTTGGGGGTGATTAAAAAAATTCTATATTTTGATTGTTGTAATGGTACATGACTGCAAACATTTGTCGAAATACATGATATTCTATCCTTAAAGATGGCGAATTTTATTGATTGTAAAGTATAAAACTGATAAGAAATAGTCATAAAGAGGCAGAGCCAGCATGGCATCCTAGACAGCCACACCATGCTGTCCCTCTACAGCAAAGACCTGAAAAACTAAGTAAAACAGATAAAAATGTCAGTGCTGGAGCCCTGAGCATCAAATGAAGGGACAAATAACTAGGTCAAACACTGAATAGAAGAAGAAACTGACAGAAAACAGAGAACCAGGAGAAATACAGAGTAGAGGTCGCCTGTCAGCTAACATGGCACAGCATCACTGTCTTGAAGCACAGCCAGCAATGACCCTGGAAAGGGAGTGTGGGAAGGCAACTTCACAGAGCTCCCAATAGGAAACAGAACACCTGGTAACCAGAGAAACACCCTTTCCCAATCCTCACGCAGTCTGGTCCCTGTGTGCAGCCATGGCTAGAGGGCCACTGGCCCACTCCCACACCAGTCTGCCCTGCCCCGCCCAACAGCTTCTGCTGCAATGCTGTTTTTTTCCCTTTCTCACTTTTTTTCTCTCTTTCACCTAGCCCTGTACACCACCTTCACCACTTCGCGTTGAACCCCCACTGTGCCTCTGTAGCTAGAGCAACTGTTCTGCCACCGACCCAGGTCTGCCCTGCCCCACCCACCAGCTCCTGCCATATGATAGTTAAGATTGTGTGTCAACTTGGCTGGGCCATGATTCTCAGTGGTTTGGCAGTCGTATGATGTTGTGATTACTTCCACGATGAAACTTGATATAATGTGATCACCTCCATGATAGGATCTGCTGTGGGTAGCCAATCAGTTGAAAGAGGATTTCCTTGGGGGTGTGGCCTGCATCAAATATAAGTGGACATTCTGGCAAGGCTCATGGGCTTTTGCTTTCTCTGGATCCTTCAGCTGGCTCCTGTTCATCTGACCTTCAGTTATGGGGACTTGAGCTAGCAGCTTACCTGCCATCTTACCTGCTGATCTTGGGATTCATCAATCTGCACAGCCTGTGAGCAAGGGCCCTATGGCTACATGAATCAGGAGAAACCACTATGCTGACTCACGGACTTGGGACATTCCAGCCTCTACAAATGCATGAGCCATCTCCTTGATATAAATTTCTCTCTCTATGTATTTATACACGTTAGTGGCTTTGCTTCTCTAGAGAACCCAGCCTAAGACACACCACAATACCATTATTTTCTTTTTCCTTTCTCCCTCCCACCTAACCCCATATGAAACCTCCCCTCTTCCTGTTGGCCCCCACCATCCCACTGCAGCTAGAGAGCCACTAGCCCTCCACACTCCGAGTCTACCCTACCCCCACCTACCAACTCCTGCTGTGACACTATTTTCTTCTTTTTTTCTTTCTCTTCTCTAGTTACTTTCTCCCTCCCACCTAAACCCATATGTCACTTCCCCTCCCTTTCTACCAGACCCCAATCTGCCCCCACTCACTGGCCCCCACTGAGCCATTTTTTTTCTCTTTTTCTCTTTCTTCCTTTTCTTTCTCCTGCCCACCTAGCCCCTGTGCCACTTCCACCCCACCTGCCAACCCCCACCATGCCACAGCAGCTTGAGAGCCACCAGTACACAGGCCCACTGCTGTCCAAGGTCTGCCCTGCCCTGCCAGCCCCCATCATGCTACCATTTTTTTTTTTCTTTTCCTTCTCCCTCTCACATAGCCCCATACACCACCTCCTTCCTGCCAGCCCCCATCATAGCCACTGCCCTGCTGCTGCCAGGGTCTGCCCCACCTTCACCCTCTGATTCCCACCATCCTGCCTTTTTTCTTTTTTTTCTTTCTCCCCACCTAGCCCTAGAAGCCACCTCCCCTCCCTTGCCACCCACTGGCCCCCACTGTGCAGCCATCTCTTCTTTTTTTTCTTTTTTCTTTTTCCCTCCCACCTAGCCCCATATATCACTTTCCCCCTTCCCACAAGCACCTAGGTCTACACTACCCCCACTCACTGGCTATAGCTGCACCACCCCCCTTTTTTTCCCTTTTCTCCTTCCAACCTAGCCCCATACAACACCTCATCCCCCTTCCTGCCAGCCCCTGCCACGCCAACATGGTTAAAGTCCTTCCAGTGCTCAGGCCCACTGCCACACTGGATCTGCACCACCCCTCTCCCCACCACTTGACCAGCAGCTGAAGGGTGGGAAACAAGCCTGTACCACTCCCTGACACCACTGCCCATCTGGCAAGGGGCTGTGAAAGCTCCTACATTGCTGGACCAACATAAGGAGGCATACAGTGTCTGCCCAGTCTGGCCTCAGCCGCCTCACCAAGCCAATGTACAACAAAAAGGCCCACCCTGCGTGCTGCTACCCTTCCCACCCAGACAAGGTGGTGAAAGCTACTCCACCCACAGGTGAGCAAACAACAAAGCACACCCAGCCTGCCGGTCCTGAGATATCAAAATAAGGCAAAGAAGCAGGACAAAATAAATGAACATGCCGTCAACAAAGAAAATAATACCTAATGTCTCGGAAACAGCAGACAATATCAAAACATATAAAAAAGCAGGACAAGACAACTCTAGCAAGTGACCAAAATGAAGAATCAGATAACCTTCTGGTAGAAGAAAAGGCAGTGGAACTAACTGATGTGGAATTCCAAAGACTAATATTTAGTGCTCTCCAAGAGATTAGGAAAGGGATCAAGGAAAACACAGACAAAACCGAGGAAAAAATAGACAAAATCATGGAAAACATAGGTAAAACCAACAAAAAACCAAAATCAAAGAAAACACAGACAAAGCAATAGAAGAATTCAGTTAAATAATACAAGAACAAAACTTCAAAATAAATTAGAAATCATACAGAACAGCAACTAGAAATCCAAACAATAAACAACAAAATTTAAGAAATGGACAACTCAATAGAAGGCTTTAGGAGCAAATTTGAAACAATGGAAGACAGAATCAGTGAGAGTGAAGACAAATACATGAGTGCCACTTTGAGATAAAAAGCAGAGAAAAGAATGAAGAAAACCTGAGAATTATGTGGGACACAATCAAGAGCAAAAATTTGTGTGTGATGAGAGTTCCAGAATAGGAGGAGAAAATGGAAAACACAGAGAAGATTGTTGAAGATTTGCTGACAGAAAACATCCCAAATATTTTGAAAGACAAAAAACTGACCATCCAAGAAGGTCAAGGAACCCCATATTGGATAGGCCCCAAAAGAAAGTCATCAAGATATATCATAATCACACTTGCTGAAACCAAAGACAGAGTCCTGAGAGCAGCTTGAGAAAAACAAAGAGTCACACACAAAGGAGAAACAATAAGACTACATTCTGATTACTCAGCAGAAACTATCCAGGCAAGAAGACAATGGGATGACACTGATATTCTTTTTCTTAAAAGAAAACAACTGCCAACCAAGAATAATATATCCTACAAGACTCTGTCTTAAATACATTGGTGAAATTAGGATATTTCCAGATAAACAGAAATTAAGGAAATTTGTAAAAACCCAAACCAAACTTACAAGAAATATTAAAGGGAGCTCTTTGGTTAGAGAATCAATATTTGATAGCAACCTGGATCTAGGACATAGGACAGCATCAGCCAGGCACCAACCTATGTAAACAACTCTCAATAATAAAACAAAGCTAAAAGACTTAAAACAGGGAAACAGAGATGTCAATCTGTAGATGATAAGTGTCAAAACAATAAAAGGGGGAATAAACAGTGTAAGTATAGAACTTTCAAATGGAGAGGAAGTTAAAGCAATATCAGTTAATAAAAGACTGGTTCAAACTTTGGAAGAAAAGGGTGAATTTCAAGGTAACCACAAAGGCAGCTAACAAACATACTCATGAAAAGGAAAAAGAAGAAAAACATAAAGGCTCAGTAAACACAAAATCTATAATAATGAATGAGAAGAAAAGAAAATCCACAAACAAAAAGAACTCAGTACAGGAAAGTAAGAGGAACAAAGAGTGCGTCAGCACCACACAAAAAAAAAGCAAAATAATATGACAGCAATAAACCCACTTAAACCCACATCTATTGATAATCACACAGAATGTAAATGACTTAAATGCACCCATAAAGAGACAGAGAGTGGCAAAATGGGTCAAAAAAAAAAAGACCCATCAATATGCTGTCTACAAGAGACACAACTTAGACACAAAGACATAAATATATCAAAAATCAAAGGATAGAAAAAAATATACAGAGCAAACAATAACCAAAAAAGAGCAGGTGTGGCAATACTAATTTGAGATAAAATAGGCTTTAAGGCAAAATTAATCATGAAAGACAAGGAAGGATCTTACATAATGATTAAAGGGACAATCCATCGAGAAGACATAACCTTAATAATATCTACACACCCAACAAAAGACTTCGGAATACATAAACAAACTCTAAGAGCATTGAAAAGAGAAATAGACAGTTCCACAATAATAGTAGTTGATTTCAACACCTCTCTCAATAAAGTACAAAAAACCTCGAAAGAAACTTAACAATGATACAGAAGATTGAAAGGCCAAAGTTAACCAATGTGACCTCACAGACATATATAGAACACTCCACTCAACAGCAGCAATGTGTACATTATTTTCCAATGAACATGGAACATTCTCCAGAATAGACCACATGTTAGCCCACAAAGCAACCCTCAGTAAAATCCAAAATACGGAAATAATACAAAGCATTCTCTCTGATCACAACACTATAAAAGTAGAAAGCAATGACAGAAAGAGCAAGGAAAAAAATCAGTTACATGGAAACTGAATAGCACCTTGCTTAAAAACAAGTGGACAATCAAAGAGAGAATAAAAAAAATTCCTAGAGTCAAATGAGAATGTAAAGACATCATATTAAAACCTTTGGAACACAGCAAAGGCAGTGCTCAGAGATGAATTTATAGCAATAAATGCACACATTAAAAAAAAAAAATAACAGACCAAAATCAAAACATAAGCCTTGCAATTCAAAAAAATAGAAAGAAAACAGCAAAAGAATCCCCAGGCACCAGAAAAAAGGAAATAACAAAGATTACAGATGAAATAGAGAACAGAACAACAATAGAAAGAATTAACAAGACCAAAAATAGGTTCTTTGAGGAGATCAACAAAATCAACAAACCATTGGCCACACTGACAAAAGAAAAACAGGGGAGGAAGTAAATAACCCAAATAAGAAATGAGATGAGGGACATTACAGTAGACCCAACTGAAATAAAAAGGATCATAACCAAATACTATGAAAAAATGTACTCCAACAAATTTGAGAAACTAGAGGAAATGGACAAATTTCTAGAAACACACTACTTACCAAAACTAACACAAACTGAGATAGAAAATCTGAACAGACCCATGACAAGAGAAAAGATTGAAGAGATAATATATATATATTTTTTTAATTTAGAAACTTCTAAAAAAAAGGCCTGGTCCGAATGGCTTCACTGGAGAATTCTGCCAAATATGCAGAGAAAAGCTCACACAAGTACTACTCACTATTTCAGCACATAGAAAATGAAGGAATACTCCCAAATTCATTCTATGAAGCCAGCAAAGACACCACAAAAAAAGAAAATTACAGGCCAATATCTCTCATGAATATAGATGCAAAACTTCACCAAAAAATTCTAGCCAATAGATTTCAGCATCATATAAAATAATAATAATACACCATGACCAAGCGGGATTCATACCAGGTATGCAAGTCTGGCTCAACATTAGAAAATCAATCAGTGTAATCCAACACAAAAGTAGAACAAAAGAAAAAAAATCACATGATCATTTCAGTCAACTCAGGAAAGGCATTTGATAAAGTCCAGCACCAATTCCTGATAAAAACTGTCAATAAAATAGGATTAGAAGGGAAATTTCTCAACATAATAAAGGGCATCTATACAAAACGGACAGCCAATATCATTCTCAATGGAGAGAGGCCGAAAACACTCCCCCATAGATGGGAACAAGAAAAGGATGCCCTTTATCATCACTCCTATTTAACATTGTGCAGGAAGTTATCGCTAGAACAATAAGGTAACAACAAGAAATCAAGGGCATTCAAATTGGTAAGGAAGAAATAAAACTATCACTATTCACAGATGATATGATACTATATATAGAGAGAGTACCCCAAAGATGACACAAGAAAACTACTGGAGCTAGTAGAAAGATTCAACAAGTAAAAGGATACAGGACCAACATACAAAAATCAGTTGGATTCCTGTACACTAAAAAAAGAGAACTTCGAAAAGGAAATCAAGAAAACAATACCAAATACAATAGCACCTAAAAAGATAAAAATACTTAGGAATAAGTCTTACCAGGGGCATAAAAGACCCATACAAAGAAAACTACAAAACACTATTGCAAGAAACCAAAAGGGACCTACATAAATGGAAAAACATACATGCTTATGGATAGGAAGAGTCAACATTGTGAAAATGTCAGTTCTACCCAAAGCGATCTACAGATATGATGCAATCCCGATCCAAATACCAACAGCATTCTTGAGATGGAGAAACTAATCGCCAAATTTATATGGCAAAGAAAGATGCCCCAGATAAGCAAGGCATTACTGAAGAAAAAGAACAGAGTAGGGACCTCACACTACGTGATCTCAGAACCTACTATACAGCCATGGTAGTTGAAACAGGCCGGTACTGGTACAATGACAGACACACAAAGCAATGGAACAGAATTGAGAATCCAGATGTAAATCCATCTACCTACGGTCAGGTGGGATAAAGGACCAAAGTCCATTAAATGGGGGAAAAGACAGTCTCTTCAACAAATGGTGCTGGGAAAACTGGTTGTCCATCTGTTAAAAAATGAAAGAAGACCCATACCTCATACACAAAAACTAACTCAACAGTGGATCAAAGACCTAACAATAAAACCTAAAATGATAAAGACCATGGAAGAAAAAATAAGGACAATGCTAAGGTACATATATATGGCCTAAATAGAATACCAAACATAACTGAAAATGCACACACCGCAGAAGATGAACTACATAAATGGAACCTCCTAAAAATTAAACACTGATGCTCATCAAAAGACTTCACCAAAAGAGTAAAAAGTGTACCTACAGACTGGGAAAATAGTTTTGGCTACAAATATCTCACAAGAGTCTAATCTCTAAAATCTATAGAATACATCAACACCTCAACAACAATAAGACAAATAACCCAGTTTAAAAATGTGCAAAGAATATAAACAGACACTTCACCAAGAAGACATTCAAGTGGCTCACAGACATATGAAGAAATGCTCAAGATCACTAGCCATTAGAGAAATGCAAATCAAAACTACAATGAAATACCATCTCATACCAACATTACTGGCACTAATCATAAAAGAAAACAGGAAGTAACTAATGTTGGAGAGGTTTTAGGGAGATTGGAACTTGTATGCACTGCTGGTGAGAATGTAAAATGTTAACAACCACTGTGGACAATGATACAGTGCCTCCTTAAGAAGGTAGAAATAGAAATACCATACGATCCTGCAATCCCATTTGTAGGGATACATCCTAGAGGAAAAAGAGCTGCCACACGAATAGACGTATGCACACCCATGTTCACTGCAGCATTATTCACAATAGTGAAAAGACGGAGACAACCTAAGTACCCATCAACAGATGAATGGATTAACAAACTGAGGTACATACACACAATGGAACACTACGCAACAATAAAAAACAGTGATGAATCTGTGAAACATCTCACAACATGGATGATTCTGGAGGGCATTATGCTGTGTGAAATAAGTCAATCACAAAAGGACAAATATTGTATGAGGTCACTATTATGAAAACCCAAGAAATGGTTTGCATACAGAAAAAAACAACCTTTGATGGTTATGAGAGAGGAGGGGGTGGGGTGAGGAAAGCATTAACTAGATAGTAGACAAATATTAATTCAGGTGAAGGGAAAGACAACACACAATATAGGGGAAGTCAGCACAACTTAACCAAGGCAAAGTCATAGAAGCTTCCTAGACACATCCAAACACCTTGAAGGAATGAGTTGCTGGGGCTGAGGCCTGGGGACCATGGGCTTGGAGGACATCTAGGTCAATTGGTATAACAGAATTCATAAAGAAAATGTTCTACATCCCACTTCATTGAGTAGTGTCTGGGGTCTTTAAAAATTTATGATAGGCCACCCAAGATACATTTATTGGTCCCATCCCATCAGGAGCAAAGGAGAATGAAAAAACCAAAGACACCAGGAAAATATTAGTCCAAAGGACTAATGGGCCATATGAACCTCAGTCTCCACCAGCCTGAGCCCAGAAGAATTAGATGATGTCCAGCTACCATCACCAACCCCTCTGACAGGGATCACAATAGAGTGTCCCAGAAAGAATGGGAGAAAAATGTAGAACAAAATTCAAATTCACAGAAAAAGACCAGACTTACCCATCTGACAGAGACCAGAGGAACCCTAGAATATGACACCCATAAAAAAATACACCCTGCTAATTCAGAACTGAAGTCACTCCTGAAGTCCATCTTTCAGCCAAAGATTAAACAACAAAACCCTTGCTGTTTTGAGTCCATTCTGACTCATAGCGACCCTATAGGATACACTAGAACTGCCCCACAGGGTTTCCAAGGAGCAGCTGGTGGATTAAAACTGCCAGCCTTTTGGTTAGCAGCTGATTCCTTAACCACTATAAAACAAACAATAAATAACACGGGTGGGGAATGTGATTCTTAGTCCAATTAAGTATACAAGACCAACTGAGCAACACCTGCTGAAATGCAATGACAAGAAGGCAGGAAGGGACAGGAAAACTGGACAAATGAACATGGGGAACCTGGGGTGGAAAGGGAAATGGGGAGAGTGCTGACACATTGCAGGGACTGCAACCAATGTCACAAGAAAATTTGTGTATAAGTTTTTGAATGAGAAACTAATTTGCACTGTAAACTTTCACCTAAAGCACAATAAAATTAAATTTTAAAAAAAGAATCATGAAAAGGAGCAAAAATTATCAACTTTTGAAGTTTCCAAAGAATTGAAATTATTTAAAAAAAAAAATGCTTGCAAAAAGAAAAGCACTTAAATTGATCCCTGTAAGAGCAAGGAAATAAGTGAATAAATTGAAGGATAAACACTCAAACTATGCTGAAGATTTACTTTTGAAAATCTAAAATTGGACTTTGAAAGATCTTTATTCATGCATAGAATCTTTCATGAAACTCCTACTCTTAGTTGGATAAATTTATATTCTGTTCTGGAAGGAAATGAAATTGAGAAAGTCATATTTTGCAGTATCTAAGTTTGGTAAAATGTTGAAAAGTCATAGAGACAAATTTTGACAAGTTTATCTTATAAAAATGTTTACCAAAGAAAAATATTCTGACAAAAAAGTACAGTAAGGCATGAAAATGTTTGGGATGAAAGTTTTATACATTTCAGTGTTTAATAATTAGAAGTGAAAGTATTCTGCAATTAACAGATATTGCTCTGAGCTTACCGGGTGCCACCATACTTATAGAGACAGTATTTCTCACCAAAAATAGTAATATCTTGAGAAGAGTAAGTTAGAAATGCCACATATTTCAATTTTATTAACCATAAATTCCATTTTGAAGAAGGTTACAGGTAACGTTATGAAAATCTAAAATATTTAGACCACATCAAAACAAAAATATTCTTCACAGAGAAAACCAGTGATATTGTATCAGTGAGAGATATGACCAAGAAACTGATATGTATATGAATTTTTACCAAGAACCATAATTCTGGTTTATGTTACTTTTTAATATTCAGATAATCAATATAAAAAGTTGATTATTGTGCTTTGAAAAAGATGAACTATGCTATTTTTATTTTTTAGAAAGAATTTCAGTTTTAAAAATAATTTTTGAATAGGACTATATTGTAGGTCCACATATATAAACCAGTAAATAAGAGGCAGGACCAAGATGGTGGAATAGACAGATACTTCCGAAGAGCCCTCTTACAACAAAGACCAAAAAAAAAACAAGTGAAACAAGTATATTTATGACAAGCTAGGAGCCCTGAACATCAAAGGCAAAGATAGAAAATGAATTCCACAGCAGGGGAGGAAGAGACGGTTCAGAGCAGAGAGGAGTTACCGGACCTGAATCTCTGAGAGCCCTCAGGCACCCTTCCTGGGAGTGGCTGTGGCAGGCTAGTACTAGCGTTCGGCTGCAGTTTCCACAGGGAGAAGCAGCCAACCACACAGCCTATTCACACCTCTGGAACCAGAGAAGAACAGAGTGGCACTCTTGGCAAAAGCTAAGTACTTGCATGTATTTTACCGCACCCCCCACATCCAAGCTGGCTTCAGTGGCTGTTGATTTCCCTGGGCCTGAGATAGGCCCTGCTGAGTGCCTAGAGGCATCCTTCTGGCCTTGGAGAAAGAATAAATTCACAGTTGGGGGAAAAGATAATTTGCCAGCTCCACTAATCTGGAGAGCTAAGGACAGAAGCGGCTCCTGTCCAGGCATAAATGGTCCGTGGACTTTGAGTACCTTTCCCCCCTGCATGGACTTCTATGGGCCTATTTCACGAGAATAGGCCCTTGTTGGCAGACTACAACTGTTTCAGCTGTGCAGTGGAGAGGTGGGTGTTTAATGTTTAACACCACTTTGCCTATTAAAAAGGGTCCTCACCTACCCATATCAGGGACCTAAGGCCTGGTGGCTCCACTCAGGTCACCCATCCACCTGTGACAGTGGTCCAAGGATAATTGGTACCTCCCAGTCCTTACAACCAAAAAATTTTGGGTACCCATGGTCTGTCTGCAGAACCCACCCACCTGTACACTCCAGGGAAGAGGGACGTGCTTTCCTGAGCGACACTTTGGGGATGATTCTCAGTGTGCTGCCTTGTTCAGAGCATGAACTCCTGCTGCAACCTGATGCTGGTACCTACACCAATCACCCCTGCCCCTCTAAGACTGTAGGACAGAACCTGTACCACACACTTGATGATCAGCTACCTGGACACCTGAGCTGAATCCATACAAGAAAATTGAATGGACTCCCAGACTGATAATACCTGATAACAGCTCTAGCCATCTGGTGACAGGACGTCAGAGCTTCAAAGGTGAAAATAATCAAGCTAGCTCACTCAAGCAACCCATTTGGGCATATCAAAACAAAACAAACCAAGAAGCTAGGATACAGTAAGCAAACATAAAATAAACTAATACAATAACTTATAGATGGCTCGGAGACAGCAGTCAATATCAAATCACATAAAGAAACAGACCATGATCACTTCAGAATCAAGGGATCTTCCAGATGAAAGTGCTTTTCTGGAATTATTGGATGCAGAATACAGAACGCTTCAAGACATTAGAAAAGAATTCAAGCAATATGTAGAACAAGCCAAGGAACACATAGATAAAGCAGCTGAAGAAATTAAAAAGATTATTCAGGAACATAATGAAAAATTTAATAAGCTGGAAAAATCCATAGACGTACAGCAATCAGAAATTCAAAAGATTAACAAAAAAATTATAGGAGTAGACAACTCAGTAGAAAGTCAGAGGGGCAGAATTGAGCAAGTGGAAAGCTGAATTTCTGAACTTAAAGATAAAGCACGCAGCACCAATACATTTGAAGAAAGATCAAAGAATTTAAAAAAATGAAGAAACCTTAAGAATCATGTAGGACTCTATCAAGAGAAATAACCTACAAGTGATACCAGAACAGGAAGGGATAACAGAAAATACAGAGAGAATTGTTGAAGATTTGTTGGCAGAAAACTTTCCTGATATCGTGAAAGATGGGAAGATATCTATCCACGATGCCCATCGAACTCCGTATAAGGTAGATTTTAAAAAGAAACTCGCCAAGACATATTATAATCAAACTTGCCAAAAACAAAGATAAAGAGAGAATTTTAAGAGCAGTTAGGGATAAAGGAAAAGTCACCTACAAAGAAGGTTGGTAAGAATAAGCTCGGACTACTTGGCAGAAACCATGTAGCCAAGAAGGCAATCGGATGACTTATATAAAGCATTGATGGAAAAAAATTGCCAGCCAAGAATCATATATCCACCAAAACTGTCTCCCAAGTATGAAGGTGAAATTAGGACATTTCCAGATAAACATTAAACTTCATAAAAACCAAACCAAAACTATAAGAAATACTAAAGGGACTTCTTTGGTTAGAAAATCAATAATATAAGGCATCAACCCAAGACTAGAATAATGAACAGAGCAATGAGATGTCAACCCAGACAGGGAGATCACAAAAATAAATCAAGATAAAAAAAATGCTCAAAACAGGGAAACAGCTATGTTATTAGGTAAAAGAAGACAACATTAAAACAATAAAGAGGAACTAAGAAATGTAATCATAGACCTTCCATATGTAGAGGAAGACAAAGCAATACAAAGAAACAAAAGTTAGGTTTAAGTTTAGAAAAATAGGGGTAAATATTAAGGTAGCCACAAAGGAGACAAACTATCCTACACGTCAAAACAAAAAATACAGACTCAGGAGAAACAAAATCAACAACAACAAAGATGAGGAAAAGACAATATATAAACTACTCAGCACAAAAAATTAAGTGAGAAAAGGAAACTGTCAATGACACACAAAAAAGACATCAAAATGATAGCACTAAATTCATAAAAAAAAAAAAATTACCCTGAATGTAAACGGACTAAATGCACCAATAAAGAGACAGAGAGTGGCAGAATGGATAAAAAAACACAATCCATCTATATGCTGCCTACAAGAGACACACCTTAGACTTAGAGACACAAACTAAAACTCATATGTAGAAAAAAAAATACATCAAGCAAACAACAATCAAAAAAGAGCATGAGCGGCAATATTAATTTCTGACAAAATAGACTTTAAAGTTAAATCCACCACAAAGGATAAGGAAGGACACTATATAATGATTAAAGGGACAATATACCAGGAGGATATAACCATATTAAATATGCGCCCAAAGACAGGGCTGCAGGATACATAAAACAAACTCTTACCAGCATTGAAAAGTGAGATAGACAGCTCCACAATTATAGTAGGAGACTTGAACACACCACTTTTGGTAAAGGATAGGACATCCAGAAAGAAGCTCAATAAAGACACGGAAGATCTAAATGCCACAATCAACCAACTTGACCTCGTAGACATATACAGAACACTCCACCCAACAGCAGCCAAGTATACTTTCTTTTCTAGTGCACATGGAACATTCTCTAGAATAGACCACATATCAGGTCACAAAGCAAGCCTTAGCAGAATCCAAAACACTGAAATATTACAAAGCATCTTCTCTGACCATAAGGCCATAAAAGTGGAAATCAATAACAGGAAAAACAGGGAAAAGAAATCAAACACTTGGAAACTGAACAATACCCTGCTCAAAAAAGACTGGATTATAGAAGACATTAAGGATGGAATAAAGAAATTCATAGAATCTAATGAGAATGAAAACACTTCCTATTAGAACCTTTGAGACGCAGTGAAAGCAGTGCTCAGAGGTCAATTTATATCAATAAATGCACACATACAAAAAGAAGAAAGGGCCAAAATCAAAGAGTTATCCCTATAACTTGAACAAATAGAAGGAGCAACAAAAGAAACCCACAGGCAACAGAAGAAAACAAATAATAAAAATTAGAGCTGAACTAAATGAAATAGAAAACAATTGAAAGAATTAACAAGATCAAAAGCTGGTTTTTTCAAAAACTCAACAAAATTGATAAACCATTGGCCAAACTGACGAAAGAAAAACAGGAGAGGAAGCAAATAACCCAAATAAGAAATGAGATGGGCGATATTAAAACAGACTCAACTGAAATTAAAAGAATCATATCAGATTACTATGAAAAATTGTACTCTAACAAATTTGAAAATGTAGAAGAAATGGACGAATTCCTAGAAACACACTACCTACATAAACTAACACAAAGAGAGGTAGAACAACTCGATAGGCCCATATCAAAAGAAGAGATTGAAAAGGTAATCAAAAAACTCCCAAAAAAGAAAAGCCCTGCCCGGATGGCTTCACTGCAGAGTTCTACCAAACTTTCAGAGAAGAGTTACCACCACTACTACTATAGCTATTTCAGAGCATAGAAAAGGACGAAATACTCCCAAACTCATTCTAGGAAGCCAGCATATCTCTGATACCAGCACCAGGTAAAGACACCACAACAAAAGAAAATTACAGACCTATATCCCTCATGAACTTAGATGCAAAAATCCTCAACAAAATTCTAGCCAGTAGAATTCAACAACATAACAACAACAACAAAAAAATCTGCCATGGCCAAGTGGGATGCATACCAGGTATGCAGGGATGGTTCAACATTAGAAAAACAATTACTGTAATCCATCATATAAATAAAACAAAAGACAAGAATCACATGATTTTATCAATTGATGCAGAAAAGACATTTAACAAAGTTCAACACCCATTCATGATAAAAACTCTCAGCAAAATAGGAATAGAAGGAAAATTCCTCAACATAATAAAGGGCATTTATACAAAGCCAATAGCCAACATTATCCTAAATGGTGAGAGTCTGAAAGCATTCCCCTTGAGATCGGGAACCAGACAAGGATGCTCTTTATCAGTACTCTTATTCAACATTGTGCTGGAAGTCCTAGCCAGAGTAGTTAGGCTAGATAAAGAAATAAAGGGCATCCAGATTGGCAAGGAAGAAGTAAAAGTATCTCTATTTGTAGATGACATGATCTTAAACACAGAAAACCCTAAAGAACCCTCAAGAAAGCTACTGAAACTAATAGAAGAGTTCAGCAGAATATCAGGATACAGATAAACATACAAAAACTGGTTGGATTCCTCTACACCAACAAGAAGAACACTGAAGAGGAAATCACGAAATCAATACCATTTACAGTAGCCCCCCCAAAAGATAAAATACTTAGAAATAAATTTTACCAGAGATGTAAAAGACTTATACAAAGAAAACTACAAAACACTACTGCAGGAAACCAAAAGAGACCTACATAAGTGGAAAAACATACCTTGCTCATGGATAGGAAGACTTATTGTAAAAATGTCTATTCTACCAAAAGCAATCTAGAGATACAATGGAATTCCAATCCAAATTCCAATGGCATTTTTCAATAAGATGGAGAAAGAAATCATCAACTTCATATGGAAGGGAAAAAGGCCCTGGATAAGTAAAGCATTACTGAAAGGGAAGAACAAAGTGGGAGGCCTCACTCTACCTGATTTTGGAACCTATTATACCACCACAGTAGTCAAAACAGCCTGGTACTGGTACAACAACAGATATGTAGACCCATGCAACAGAATTGAGAATCCGGACATAAATCCATCCATATATGAGCAGTTGATACTTGACAAAGGCCCAAAATCAATTAAATGGGGGAAAGACAGTCTTTTTAACAAATGATGCTGGCATAACTGGATATCCATCTGCAAAAAAATGAAACAAGACCCATACCTCACACTATGCACAAAACGAACTCAAAATGGATCCAAGACCTAAATATAAAATCTAAAACAATAAAGATCATGGAAGAAAAAATAGGGACAATGTTAGGAGCCCTAATACATGGCATAAACAGTATACAAAACAGTACTAACAATGCAGAAAAGAAACTAGATAACTAAAAAAACTAGGAGCTCCTAAAAATCAAACACCTATGCTCATCCAAAGACTTCACCAAAAAAGTAGAAAGATTACCTACAGATTGGGAAAAAATTTTTGTCTATGACATTTCCAATCAGCACATGATCTCTAAAATCTACATGGTACTGCAAAAACTCAACTACAGAAAGACAAATAACCCAATTAAAAAATGGGCAAAAGATATGAACAGACACTTCACTAAAGAAGACATTCAAGAAATGCTCAGATCATTAGCCCTTAGAGAAATGTAAATCAAAACTACAATGAGATTCCATCTCACTCCGACAAGGCTGGTATTAATCCAAAAAGCACAAAATAATAAATTTTGGAGAGGTTGTGGAGAGACTGGAATACATATATGCTGCTGGTTGGAATGTAAAATGGTACAACCACTTTGGAAATCGAGTTGGTGCTTCCTTAAAAAGCTAGCAATAGCACTACCACACAATCCAGTGATCCCACTCCTTGGAATACATCCTAGAGAAATAAGAGCCTTTACACGAACAGATATATGCACACCCATGCTCACTGCAGCACAGTTTACAATAGCAAAAAAGATGGAATCAACCAAGGTGCCCATCAACAGATGAATGGATAAATATGGTATATTCACACACTGGAATACTATGCATTGATAAAGAACAGTGATGAATCTGTGAAACATTTCATAACATGGAGGAATGTGGAAGGCATTGTGCTGAGTGAAATTAGTCAGTTGCAAAAGGACAAATATTGTATAAGACCACTATTATAAGAACTGGAGAAATAGTTTAAACAGAGAAGAAAATATTCTTTGATGGTTACGAGAGGGGGAAAGGAGGGAGGGAGGGAAGGAGAGAAGTATTCACTAATTAGATGTAATTAAGAGCTGTTTTAGGTGAAGGGAAAGACAACACACAATACAGGAGAGGTCAGCACAACTGGACTAAACCAAAAGCAAAGAAGTTTCCTGAATAAACTGAATGCTTCCAAGGCCAGCGTAGTAGGGTCAGGGGTCTGGGGACCATGGTTTCAGGGGACATCTAAGTCAATTGGCATAATAAAATCTATTAAGAAAACATTCTGCATCCCACTGTGGAGAACGGTGTCGGGGGTCTTAAATGCAGCAAGTGGCTACCTGAGGTGCACCAACTGGTCTCAACCCACCTGGAGCAAAGGAGAATGAAGAACACCAAAGACACGAGGTAATTATGAGCCCAAGAGACAGAAAGGGACACATAAACCAGAGACTACATTAGCCTGAGACCAAAAGAACTAGATGGTGCCTGACTACAAGCAATGACTGCCCTGACAGGGAACACAACGAGAACCCCTGAGGGAGCAGAAGAGCAGTAGGATGCAGACCCCAAGTTCTCGTTAAAAGAACAGACTTAATGATCTGACTGAGACTAGAAGCACCCTAGTGGTCATGGTCCCCAGACCTTCTGTAAGCCCAAGACAGGAACCATTCCCGAAGCCAACTCTTCAGACAGGGATTGGACTGGACTGGACTGGACTATGGGATAGAAAATGATACTGGTGAAGAATGAACTTCTTGGATCAAGTAGACACATGAGATTATGTTGGCATCTCCTGTCTGGAGGGGAGATGAGAGGGCAGAGGGGCTAAGAAGCTGGCCAAATGGACACTAAAAGAGAGAGTGGAGGGAAGGAGTGTGCTGTCTCAGAATTCTTCACCAACACCACTTCCTTCTTCATTCTCCTTTGCTCCAGGTGGGTTGACCAATTAGGAGTATATAGGAAAGTGGTGTTGCTCTTAGGGTCAAAGTTCTGTTGTGCTTAGGGTCGTTATGAGTCAGAACCGACTCGATGGCACCTAACAACAACAACAGCAGCAAAGTGTATATGAATTTTTGTATGAGAGACTGACTTGATTTGTAAACTTTCACTTAAAGCACAATTTAAAATAAATAAATATTGCCATAACATACAATTTTTGTTATTTTTAGTTCCCACTTTACCCTCAAAATTGCCCCACTTTGGATGAAAGCGTTTTGGTCACTACTTTGCACAACAGAACGAAACACTGCCCAGTCCTCCACCACCCTTACAGTCGTTATTATGCTTGAGCTCATTGTTGCAGCCACTGTGTCAATCCACCTGTCGAGGGTCTTCCTCTTTTCCAGTGACCCTGTGCTTCGCCAAGCACGATGTCCTTCTCCAGGGACTCATCCCCCGTGACAACACGTCCAAAGTATGTAAGATGCAGTCTCGCCATCCTTGCTTCTAAGAAGCATTCTGGTTGTACTTCTTCTAAGACGGATTTGTTCATTCATTTATCACGCCATGGTATATTCAATATTCTTTGCCAACACCACAATTCAAAGGCATCAATTCTTCTTCAGTCTTCCTTATTCATTGTCCAGCTTTCACATGCATATGATGCAATTGGAAATACCATGGCTTGGGTCAGGCGCACCTTAGTCTTCAAGGTGACATCTTTGCTCTTCAACACTTTAAAGAGGTCCTTTGTAGCAGATTTACCCAATGCAGTGCGTCTTTTGATTTCTTGACTGCTGCTTCCATGGCTGTTGATTGTGGATCCAAGTAAAATGAAATCCATGCCAACTTCAATCTTTTCCCATTTTATCATGATGTTGCTCATTGGTCCAGTTGTGAGGATTTTTGTTTTCTTTATGTTGAGGTGCAATCCATAGCGAAGGCTGAGGTCTTTGATTTTCATTAGTAAGTGCTTCAAGTCCTTTTCACTTTCAGCAAGGAAGGTTGTGTCATCTGGATAATTCAGGTTATTAATGAGTCTTCCTCCAATCCTGATGTCCCGTTCTTCTTCATATGATCCAGCTTCTGGCATTATTTGCTCAGCATACAGATTGAATAAGTATGGTGAAAGAATACAACCCTGACGCACGCTTTTCCTGACTTTAAACCAGTCAGTTTCCCCTTGTTCTGTCTGAACAACTGCCTCTTGATCTATGTAAAGGCTCCTCATGAGCACAATTAAGTGTTCTGGAATTCCCATTCTTTGCAATGTTATCCATAATTTGTTATGATCCACACAGTCAAATGCCTTTGCATAGTCCATAAAACACAGGTAAACATCTTTCTGGTATTCTCTGCTTTCAGCCAGGATCCATCTGACATTAGCAGTGATATCCCTGGTTCCACGTCCTCTTCTGAAACTGGCCTGAATTTCTGGCAGTTCCCTGTCGATACACTGCTACAGCCGTTTTTGAATGATCTTCCACAAAATTTTGCTTGTGTATGATATTAACGATATTGTTCTGTAATTTCCACATTCGGTTGGATCACCTTTCTTGGGAATAGGCATAAATATGGATCTCTTCCAGTCAGTTCTCCAGGAAGCTGTCTTCCGTATTTCTTGGCATAGATGAGTGAGCACCTCCAGCGCTGCATCTGTTTGTTGAAACATCTCAATTTATATTCCGTCAATTCCTGGAGCCTTGTTTTTTGCTAATGCCTTCAGAGCAGCTTGGACTTCTTCCTTCAGTACCATCGGTTCCTGATCATATGCTACCTCTTGAAATGGTTGAACATCGACTAATTCTTTTTGGTATAATGACTCCGTGTATTCCTTCCATCTTCTTTTTATGCTTCCTGCTTGTTTAATATTTTCCCCATAGAATCCTCCACTATCGCGCCTCGAGGCTTGAATTTTTTCTTCAGTTCTTTCAGCTTGAGAAATGCTAAGCACATTCTTCCCTTTTGGTTTTCTATCTCTACCTCTTTGCACATGTCATTATAATACTTTACTTTGTCTTCTCAAGCTGCCCTTTGAAATCTTCTGTTCAGTTCTTTTACTTCATCAATTCTTCCTTTTGCTTTAGTTGCTGCATGCTTGAGCACCCATCTTGGTCTTTTCTTTCTTTCCTGTCTTTTCAATGACCTCTTTCTTTCTTCATGGATGATGTCCTTGATGTCATTCCACAACTTGTCTGGTCTTTGGTCACTAGTCTTCAGTGCTTCAAATCTATTCTTCAGATGGTCTCTAAGTTCAGGTGGGATATACTCATGGTCATATTTTGGCTCTAGTGGACTTGCTCTGATTTTCTTCAGTTTCAGCTTGAACTTGCATATGAGCAATTGATGGTCTGTTCCACAGTTCACTCCTGGCCTTGTTCTGACTGATGACATTGAGCTTTTCCACCATCTCTTTCCACAGATGTAGCCAGTTTGATTTCTGTGTGTTCCATCTGGTGAGGCCCATGTGTATAGTCACCGTCTATGTTGGTGAAAGAAGGTATTTGTAATGAAGAAGTCTTTGGTCTTGCAAAATTCTATCATTCAATCTCTGGCATTGTTTCTATCACCAAAGCCATGTTTTCCAACTACTGATCTTTCTTCTTTGTTTCCACCTTTCGCATTCCAACCACCAGTAATTATCAATGCATCTTGATTGTGTGTTCGATCAATTTCAGACTGCAGCAGCTGATAAAAATCTTCTCTTTCTTCATCTTTGCCTCTAGTGTTTGGTGTGGAAATTTGAATAATAGTCGTATTAGCTGGTCTTCTTTGTAGGTGTATGGATATTATCCTATCACTGACAGCGTTGTACTTCAGGATAGATCTTCAAATGTTCTTTTTGACGATGAATGCAACACCATCCCTCCTTGAGTTGTCATTCCCAGCATAGTAGACTCTATGAGTGTCCAATTCAAAATGGCCAATACCAGTCCATTTAGGCTCACTAATGCCTAGGATATCGATGTTTATGTGTTCCATTTCATTTTTGACCATTTCCAATTTTCCTAGATTCATACTTCATACATTCCAGTTTCTGATTATTAATGGATGTTTGCAGCTGTTTCTTCTCATTTTGAGTCGTGCCACATCAGCAAATGAAGGTCCCAAAAGCTTTACTCCATCCATATCATTAAGGTCAACTCTACTTTGAGGAGGCAGCTCTTCCCCAGCCATCTTTGAGTGCCTTCCAACCTGGGGGACTCATCTTCCAGCACTGTATCAGACACTGTTCCACTGCTATTCATAAGGTTTTCACTGGCTATTGGTTTCCAGAAGTAGACTGCTGGGTCCTTCTTCTTAGTCTGTCTTAGTCTGGAAGCTCAGCTGAAACCTGTCCTCCATGGGTGACACTGCTGGTATCTGAATACCAGTGACATAGCTTCCAACATCACAGCAACATGCAAGTCCCCACAGTGCGACAAACTGACAGACACATGGGGGTGGTCACTACTTATATACACCAAATTTCAATGCATGTTGTGTTTTTGCACTTCTACTTGTTTTAGATCTCAATACTGTTCTCCATGTAGCCAAAAATGTAGCTTTAAAAACTATTAAAAAGTTCTGAGCTCTCTAGATTATAAGCTTAGGCCCTTTCTAAACTCCAAACAACCGAAACCAAACCTATTCCTGTCGTATCAATTCCAACTCATAGTGACCCTATAGGACAGATTAGAACTGCCCCATAGGGTTTCCAAGGAGTGGCTGGTGGATTCGAACTGCTGACCTTTTGATTAGCAGTCGAGCTCCTGATCACTGTGCCACCAGGGCTCCTTCTAAACCCTGGGTCTCAATAATCTCTGGGATCAAAGGTGATAGGAAGAGGTTTGGGTATCAGTTTCTTTTCTTATGGGAACATGATGTGTATTAGGGAGGGGGGATACTATTCAAATGGCAAGGAAATTAAAAAAAAAAAATACATGAGAAGGAATGACTCTAAGACTCCCAAAAATGATGATGGAGAGGAATGTTTCTAGGGTTAGGAGATTCTCAAAGTGGCAAAGAGCTTAGGTTGGTAAAATTATTGGTAAATGGTAAATTTGATATATTGGTAGGTGGGTTATCTATTTGATAGAAGGATAGTCAGCACCTACCTCCTTTTCCCAAATTATTCGTCACCCTGAACAATCTGGGTTATGCTGAAATCTGATTACGTAGTAAGATGTCCTCTTATGGCTCCTGTCTGGCCCAGTGAAACCCCAGCTGTGGGTCCCACTTCTAACTCTTGAGTGTCTGCATTCCATTATTTACTTTTCTCCTCTATTGTAGATTCACTCTTTGCTTTACCTTTGCTATATAAAACAAAAAGGGACAATGTGGAAGGCTTCAAAGAGTCATTAAAAAAAAAAAAGCACTGAAAAATGTGAAGATTACACAGTGGGAAAGTGAATAAGGATAAAGGATATGACTGAAGAGGAGATATGTGTCCGTTTTTAATGGATCTCTTCTCTTTTGCCATTTTATTGCCATAGGAGAGCAACCCAGTGATGGCTAGTTACTAATATCTTACTTTATGAATAGCAGCCCCTGAAAACTTCAGCAGTAAACCTTGTTTCACTTGTCTTATGCACTAATGGGGATATTATTTCCATGCCAACAGATAGGATTTTTTGCACATGTTTTTATAAGGAAAAAAAAATCCTACCAATCATGTGGAAATATACACCATAAATTATGGGGTTTGAATTGGCTGCATATTGCATAGCCTACACAATACTCACTTCTACTTTAATTATTTATTCTCCTTTATGAATAGAGATAGTGGTCTATAAATGCATTATTAATGTAAAATATTCCCTTGTTTTTATAGACTTTGCCAGAGGCCATATTGACTTCAAAATTTTGTGTCATTTCTGAGTCAGGAATCATACACATGGATAAAAGCCAAACTTCTAACATTTAATCTTAACTTTTTGGTATATTTTACACATATTAAATTTTGTCCAAAAAGGTCTCAGCTATTTAAAATCCATCTTACTACTCACATACACATATGCCAGAATTTAAAGCATCATTGTCAGTGATTGTGGTGAAAGATTTTTATTGATTCATACCGCCTGTACTGATTGTGTTTGGTGAGTAAAGATGTTTGTTTTGTTCATGACCAAGAGCTCTTTCCTTGAAGAGAAAGTACAGTGCTTGTTAATTAAAGCCCTTAGTTTTTCTGTATGCACCATATTATTTAAAAGTGTTTGCTGATCTCTTAAGGATCTTTAAGTCATAGAAAATAAAGCTTTGCTATAACAAATTTATTTTAATGTTCAAGAGTGGTATGTAATGCAAAATTAAAAGAATCATAATCATTGAGAATTAGAGCAGAAAGAGCCCACCACTATCATTTTATAAATGTGGAAATTGTGCGCCAGAGCGATCCAGTGACCTCTCTGGGACTAGCAAGAGGTCTCCAATCTGGAAATCTTGACTTTTAGTTTAGGGGTCTTTCTTTGTAACATCTTCAGTGGACTTCTTATTCAAACTCCTCAATAAGCAGTTGTCTCCAATTTTGTGATAACTCCATCAGCGACTTAAATGGCAACCAGCTACTTGTGATAGCACAAAGTTATGAGAAACGAAGAGTAAGTGAAAGAACTAGTCTGAATATGCTGTCTCACTTTCTGCAATAGGCCCACTCCATGAAGTCAATAAAATGTGGGTTAACTGAGTCAGCTATTTAAGGAACAGTGAAAACTTATTACCAAGGGTGATTTGTTTGGTACAGTGAAGACTGTATGTAATTCTTTTGTAATATGTATAATTATTTTAAATCAAGATTTTCACATATTGAGGCTACTTACATATTTTTAAGTGTAGGGGAGAAAAGTAGAGGAGGACTAAATCAAGAAAGAGGGAAGCAGAGAACAGGGGAATAGGTAGTATGGAGTACAGTTCTACTCTGATACACTTGGGATCTCCATTAGTCAGAATCAACTCAATGGCCAACGGGTGGGGATAGTGGTAGTGCTGGAGGAACTTCTGATGGTTGTCAATAATTGTCTCCTGTTATCTTTTCTGGCAAGTCTTCCCTTGCCTTGCTGTCACCATGTCTAGGCTTGAGTAATTGTTCTACTTATTCCTCTCAAGGCTCAAGTGGACCTTTTCCACACAGAGTTATAATTGTTAACTAAGAGGCCTGCTCAACTAGACTATGAATTTCTTGGTGTCAGGACAGCATCTTTTTGTCCTCAACATTTGGCACAATCGTAGCTTTAAAAAAAAGTGTAGATTATTTCAACAGTTCGAATTGCTATTGTTTGGTTTAAGTTAAAAGTTTTATGATTCTCAGACTTTGGTCTAAGTAGGTGGTCACAAAAGTCACACGTGTGAGAAGGTGCAGTTGGCATGGGGAGTAGATGGGTAGACTGGGTCTCCTGCCTAATATGACATCCATTCCTTTGTGAAGCATTAAGATAAAGAAAGGCCAATCAGGAACTCTTAGTTAGACTTTAAAGGAACTTAAGAGACAATTCAGTCCATCTGCCTGAATTGAGAGGCATAAATATAAAGTCCTGGAGAGCCTTGCTAGGGCCATAGGGGTGATCAGGGGCGGATTATCCAATAGGCAAGGTAAGCATAGCATTTGCCTTGCTTACAGATCATCCGTAGTGAACAATTTCATGTTTTTTACAGCACATCAAAGATGCTGCTTCTAGGTATGGCTGGCATTTATCTCTCTCCCAAGCCTCTTTTCAAATTTCAGTCCCTGAGAGGGACGGATAACTCAGTAAGCCAGGCAAGTACGGGCTTACTTGTGCTTACTTACTAATCTGTAGTGAACAATTTCACATGGGTTTCAGATGGTCATCCACTCTGGGGCATGAATCAGTGACAGATGTAGGTCCAGAGCCTAGTTATTGTACTTCTCAATTCAGTGTTTATTCATTTGTCTTTTCTGCTATAGTGGGACATTTTTTTGGAAGTAAGCAAACTATACATACCAAGTCCCTACCTTATTGATCAGGCTGCTGAGATGGTTCTCACCTGGTGAGTCATGTCAACACCTAGGGAGATTCTTCTGCTCTTGATATGGGTCTACTCAACACTTGATGAAAAATGGCTTAGGGGCTGCAAGAAGGCCATTGACTCTGCCCTTTCATATTTATCCCACTCGCATGTTCTTGTGAAATAACCTCTCATTTTCCTCTCATTCTCCTTTCTTGCCTCAAAAAAAGAAACATCCTTCTGACCCATGGAAGGGTTCAAACATCAGCCAGTGCATATATTAAAGTTTAAATCAATTATTGTTCTAGTACACACCCTGAGGTTGAAGAAGAAAGAACATCCAGGACTAACAAACCTGATTGTTCTGGCAAAGTCACCATTTGATTCATGCTGGCATTTCTGGGCTTTTCTTTTTCTTCAATATTATAACTTCATTAAAAAAAAAAAAAAGTTACTGTCTCAAGTAGCAATTTTTACCATTACTATTTCATTCATTTTCTCCATGAGACTTACTTCTACCTCCCAGTCCCTTGAGGATTTCCCAAGGGGCGCGATGCCCAGAGTTTGCTTATTTAGTTGCAGAGACAGCCATCCATCTGATAGTGAGTTCATTAGACCATGAATTATTACTCAATTTATTACCTTCAGAGCAAGGGTGTGACTTCGGCTTTGGAATATGAGCACTTCACAACTTGGCATGCTCAGATCAAGAAAAATTCTTAATCATAACAGTTAAGAAACCAAATTACAACTATGTATAAATGGTAAATTTTAACTTTATGGCACCAAGTTGGACCTATAGGAGTATTCTTATTATTACTGCTCTAGCTAAAATTCCCATAATTTATGATGCATGTTTTTTCTAGGCAAGTACTGGAAGTCGATGAGGATGGTGGCTGTGCCAAAGGGTTGTGCTCTGGCTGGGGCTCAGCTGCAAGAGGAGACAGAGACCGTTTCTGCCCTGGCCTCCCTGACAGTGGATGTGGAGCAGCCCTTTGCTCAGGAAGACAGCAGGTATGGATCCAGCCTGGGAGAATCACTCTGGTCAGTAACGTCCAGGTTCACCATTAGAGCTTGTGAACTTCCTTCTTGCCTTCCCTTCACCTGTCTCCTCTACTTCCACCACCTGTCTTCTCCAAAGGCACAGATGCCACAGCACAAGTAGGCTCTCAACCATTCATTTGTTTCATCCTTCATAGGAAATACAGGGCTGGAGCATATGGCTGCAGTTCTCAGAGAACTAGAAGGGAGAAGATGGATGGTGAGAAAAATCACTCCTTGTTGGATAATTTAGTCCAGATCATTATAGAAAGAGCTGTGTAGGGGCTTAACTTCTTTCCCCAGTTATCTCCATTTTTCCAGATGTTCTTTTTTCTTCTCTCATGATTTTGAGATTACTGATATAAAAAAGGGAACAAAGGAGAGCAGAAGCTGGAGGTATTACCAGTCAGCTGAATGGCCGAAATACATAGACACTTCTCATATGACAGTCCTTGAGGCGCAAAAAAATGGATGAAGGCTGAAGTGCCCTCCAAAGAGAACAGGGAGTATGTATAAAGGATCATGTGAAACTGAATCTGATTTGGCTTCATTTATCATAAGAAGGGTCTGGCTTTAATGGGTTTTCATATAAATATAGCTTTGTGGGAATAAAAGGGTTAATAACCTACAATTAGGTTTGCTTATTCTCTTTGTAAGTAACACCTCTCAGTTTGTGCATTTTGGTGTTCTTCATCCTATCCTACAGACAATACTACATCCAGGATTTCTTTTAAGTCAGCTGTGACCAACACCACTACAAATGTACATTAACATTGATGCTTTCTATGGCTGATTTTGAGGTCACGTTTCCTCAATTTAAAAACGAAGCAGGTGAGGCTTTTGCTAAAGCCCTGCCAGCTTGCACTCTTAAATTGCTTCTGTGAAGGAAATAGGACTCCCTCCATCAATAACATCACCATTAATTATACAGATCCTGCTACTAGTGCATAGGTTGGCAATTTTCCCAAGAATGCACAAATTTGAACAGTTCTAGCTTTCTTGCTTATACTGGATCCTTAGAGTTTAATGGATTTAACATCTTGTTTTGGTCATGAGAAGTAGATACACTGAATAAGAAGTTTCATTTTTATGCAATTATTTTTTCTTACTATAACCACTTAAAAAAGCAGATTACTAGGAGGAAAAAAAACAGTCCTGTAGTGCTGTAGTAGAAAGCACCTTCTCATGGGCATCTGGAGCATAAGGGAAAACTTACTTTACATCTTTGATGATATGAACAACCCCCCGGTAGTTACCAGCTAAGAACTGAACCAAGTTCATAGTCCAAAGGTGTTGCAATTATTCCCAAAGCCAAATACAGTTAGTTGTCTGTCATCTGAGGGCTATAAAACTGAGGAAACTAACATCTGTTAGTGTTGGATATAAAAGGAGCATGGCTATTCTTTAGAATTCATTTAATATAAAGAAATAAAGCTAAATTCCAACTTGAGTGAAATGAATTGGAAGTAATCTTGCCTGTTAAAATGCAGAGTGTACAATTATCAACAGTAAGACGTCATGTTTTGAGCCCCGAGTGTGTAAAAATCTCAGCACTTCAGTAGAAACTGGAACTGTAAGCATGCTTGTTTGTTCTCAGGTAAATACTGTGCTTGACTCCTGATAACCACAGTGATTTAACCCCGGCTTCATTCCACAACGGGAGTCCCTGGGTGGTGCAAATGGTTAACACGCTCAGCTGCTAACCTAAGGTTAGAGGTTCAAGTCCACCTCCAAAGAAAAGTCTAGTGATCTACTTCCGAACAATCAGCCACCGAAAACCCTACGGAGCACAGTTCTACTCCGACACACATGAGGTCTCCATGAGTCAGGACCGACTCTACAGCACCTGGGTTTTTTTTTTTTTTGTCTTTAGTCCACAGCAGATCTTAAGCTTAAATCAGAGTATGTGAATGTCAATGTTCTGGTATTCAGGGAAGCATAGTTCAAGCTTTCAGCCTGGATTCATGTTAGTTTATCAGTTTTAGAGAGATTATATCTATTTTGATTGATTTTTCTTGTAAGAAGAAAAATAGTTTTGCCTGGAATACTTTGCTGAACTTGGGTTTTCAGCAGAGAAAAAGAATAATTCTTGTAGAACTGGCTATGGTATGTCCATTGAACCATGCATCAATTTCATCTAATAGAAGAGAGAGAGACAGAATGAGAAGAGAAAGAGACCCAAGCCCTTCAAAGCTACAGTGAGAAAAGGATGAACTCTTTCAGGGAAATGCTGTCAGAATCATCCCCGTACTGAATTCAGGAAAAAAAGGACATTCAAAATGAGATAAAGAGACAGAAATGTTCTTGGGCCTTTGTTATGAATGCAAGATCATAAATACTCAGGAAATTGAAAAAATTAAAAGAATCAGAGCACTAAATGGATGGAAAAGGGTGAAGGCTAGATTCTTTTTATAGGAAATTCTTGCCAGTTATTTTGGAGGATATATTGGTGTTTGGAGTGAGATGACTCATTTTGTACTAAGATTTTGGGTAAAGCAGCTCTTTTCCTGGCCAACTCATATCTGACTCATTTACCACTAGTGAATAAGGGATAAAATGCTCCTGGCTAAGAACCATAGTAAGTATTTTTTGTTCATTTTTCTTGGATGGGGGAGGGGATGACAACACAGTACAAACGGTCATTTCATTTTTATAACTGCATTGATAGACCGTGAAGAATAAATGATTAGAGAAGGTTGATATATGGGGGGGTAGTAGGCTGAAATACAGTTTTCAAAACATAATTTTCAAGTGGCAAAGGACTGAGCAGGAAACAAATGGTATGTCAGTAAAAATAAATAAAAATAAGCAAAAAAAAAAAAACAAAAAACTGAGTGGGCCAAGTTATGTATTCAAAGAAGATTTTTAAAAATGGCCTGATAGCATATTATTTAAAAGAAAGAAGTGTAATATTAGTCTCTTTCTTTATGTGTGTGTGTTTTCCTGTTTGCTAGAAAAGTGCACCTTTAAAAGAGTTATAGTTTGCATTTGTCAGATATCTAGTTCAAAATGCTCCTGCGTTGGAAAAGTTGATGCAGTACTCAGGTTTATTCTTAGAAACCAGTCCAGGCTCTGCCGAAAATCAAGAAAAAGTCCTCTCTGGCAATTAAGACTTTAAGATGATTAACTATTAAATTATTAAGAGCGCATTTACACTCCAGAATCCCTAACCATGTCTTTTCTTTCTCTCTCTCTGTTTTCTTTTAAACTAAAAACAAACATTGAAAATTAGGTTTCTAACATCAGTTGAATGTGGTGTGAATCATTTTCCATTTTCTAATACAAGCTGATATAATAGCTTATTTAAGTCTCAACTCATGACAAGTTTTTTCATTAAAGGAGTGGTTTCAAGTCATTGTGTATAATACAAAAGCATGAGAAGCCATATGATTCTGAGTCTGGGCTAAGAACTCTTCTGCTAACCAAAAAGTTGGCAGTTCGAATCTACCAACCGCTCCTTGGAAACCCTAGGGGGAAGCTCTGCTCTGTCCTGTAGGGTTGCTATGATTTCGAATCAACTCAACGGCATTGGGTTTTTTAATGGGTTTATCTCATTTATGAATATAAAAATGTAAAAATAAGCTGAAAAATCCCAAATATCATTGGCCTTAGCTCTGAATGGTTAAGCAATCCCCTCAAAGGCATTGATGACTCAACTCTCCTGAATACTTTATAAAAATATAGATCATTGTTAAATACACATTCATCTCTCGTGTATATTTCCTTTGGGGTTGTGTCTCCAAGGGCTTTTAGAAGTTAAAAGTTGCACAAATTATGCAGGTTTCTGATTTTTCTCTATAGTACTGTTATCTTTGAGAACTGTTTATCTAACTAAGCAGACATTCCAATACAAATTTTATTCTTAATTTTATTCCAGTGTAAACAAAGCCTTGGTTAAAAAGTAGGCTGAAATTTGGGAGTTTCTGGTAAAAGTAAGAACAATCCCTCTCCTCTTATCTTCTTTTTTCCTACTCTCCCTGGGGCCATATTTTTATCTCTAATTTCAGTGCCTAACATGTGGTCTTATGGTCTGTATTAATGTGTTAGAGATTAAACCCAATCATGATTAAGAATTTAAAGATTTAGTTCTGTATTCTTTATACAATGGTATTTGATTTGGAAAAAAAGAAAATAAAACCATAATGAAAATAAGATAAATAATAACGAACTTTCCATTTCATCTTTGTCTCCATCCCTCAAGCCTATCATTTACCTCTTATCATTATAGAGGAACAGTAAAGTGTGACTTAGGGTCCGCTTGCTTAGGTTCAAATCTCATCACCACAATTAGCAAGTGTGTGGTCAAGGTCAAGTTACTTAATCACAATGGGCTTTATTTTCCTTGTCTTTAAAATGAGGGAAAATTTTCATAAGGTTTTGAGAATTAAACGAGACAGTATATAATAAGGATTTAACATAACAACTGACAACTACTCACTAAAGGCTAGCTTTTATTATTTTTTCTGCCCTCTTTTTCTTCCTCAATCTGCTCTATTTTTCTCTCCCTTAATACATTTATTCATCATTTAGTGACCTATAATCTGAAACTATAGAGACTAACTGGGCATGAAGATGGTGCAGAACCAGGTTTTATTCTGTTATATATAAGGCTGCTGTGAGTTGAATGTGACTTGATGGCACCTAACAAGACATAGGCATCTAAACATTTGCCTGTTCATAGGTTCATAAAAATTAACAGTATAGGCATTAAAAATAAGTAAGAAGCCACAGTGGCACAAATGGTTAAGCACTCAGTTGCTAACCAAAAGGTTGTCAGTTGAAACCCACCAGTGGCTCTGCAGGGGGAAGACCTGGTAATCTGCTTCCATAAAGATTACACCCAAAAAACTCAATGGAGCAGTTTTGCTCCATCACATGGGGTTGCTATGAGTTGAAATCAACTTGATAGCATCTAACAACAACAACCACCACCAGCAAATAATCACTAAGCAAAAAATTGATTCAGTTAATTTTAATCTGTGGTTAGCCCACCTAGCCCCACATTGTAGATAGTAAACAAATATTTATTGAATGATTTATTGATGAATGGATCCATCAGAAAACAAAACATCATTAAATTGATAATATAACATTTATAATAACACCTCAGCTCTTCCTGTCTCTCTGTATTTACTATGTCTTGTAAGGGAATCAGTGTTATATTTTTACAAGGTTTTTAAAAATGTGTATTTTACATTTATTTTATTTCATAATACTAAAATGATAATGTTCATTTTCAGATATGCTGGTTAATCAGAAGCCATTTGCTATTGTTGTTAGCTGCCATCAAGTTGGCCGCAGACTCATGGCTACTCCGTGTACAGTGGAATGAAACACAGCCTGATTTTGTGCTATCCTTATGGTCATTCAGGAATTGGACCGTTGTGATCTGTAGGGTTTTCACTGGCTGATTTTCAGAAGTAAAGCACCAGGCCTTTCTTCCTAGTCCTTCTTAGTCCAGAAGCTCCTCTGAAACACGTTCAGAATCATAGCAGTATGGAAGCCTCCACTGCCAGACAGGTGATAGCTGTGCGTGGGGTATATTGGCCAAGAATGGAGTCCAGGTGTCCCACACAGAAGGCAAGAATTCTACCACTGAACCACCAGAAGCCCTTGTAGTCTTATTTTCATAAAGATGGATTGGCTGAGGAAACATTAAAAAAGGAGTGTAGGCAAAGTTTCTACTTCAGTGGGGAAATGAATTGTATTAAGGAAGGGAGAAAAATATGGAATGATGCTTATAGGTTTCAGGACTACCCTCCAACCTCTAGAATTAGGAGGAAGAACATCAGTTTCATTCATTCTTCAAACACTTTCTGATTGCCTTCTACATGCCAAACAAGGTGCTGGGATCCAGGGTCACGAAGCCATCGTGAAATCCTCAAAATGTTCACATGCCCACAAATTGTATTAATCTTCTATTGCTGCCATAGTAAATTACCACAAACTTACTGTCTTAAAACAACACAAATGTATTATCTTACAGTTTCATAATTCAGAAATCTGACACAAGTCTTTTTGGACTAAAATTAATAAGTCAGCAGGGCTGTTTCCTTATGTTTCTGCATCTAGTGCTTGCCTACATTCCTTGGCTCATGTCCACCCTCATCCATCTTCAAAGGAAGCGGTGTCACTTCTCTCTGACCCTTCTTCAGCCCTCACATCTCTTTCTGACTATATCCAGGAAAGGTGCCCCACTTTAAACAACTCATATAAAATTTGTTTGGGCCCAGCAGAGTAATCTCTCCACCTCAAGACACTTGACCTTAATCACATCTACAAAGTCAGTTTTGCCATGTAAGGTAACATATTCACAGGTTCCAGGGAATATGACATAGAATGGTCCCTTGGGGAGACCACAGTTCTACCTCTCCAGCAATCAAACATGAACAACCAGCTATAATAAATGATATGTTGTTTAATAGATTAGGCAGCAGAAGGAAGGAGGACTTAACACTGGCCAAGAATTGGGGAACAAATCACAGAGCTGGGGACATCTGAGTTAGAGTGGAAGAATATGTAGGTTTCACTAAGAAAATATGAAGGCATCCAAAACAGATTCAGGAACTTGAGCACATCATCTAATTCTTTGTAGTTACTCATGTTAGTGCACAATCCAAACTACATTCACCTCTCAAGCAAACTCTTGCAGTAGCTTCCTAACTTATTCCCATACCCATTACCATAGATGTTCCCTGATGCCTCAGGAGAACATGACCTCCAGGTCAAAGTGACCAGATACTAGACATCTGGTCATGAGATGGAGTACAACCATTTCAAGAGTAAGAAAACTGGACATAATATACCATTTGACAGAGTATTAGAAGAGAACACATAATTTAAAATGAGCAAGATAAATACACTTACAGAGATCAGGTAAGATGTTAGTTACATGAAACATAAGCAAGAAATTCTCATAAAAACTGAGTAGAAATATTGGATATGAAAATATAATATTTGAAATAAAGAATGCAATAGATCAAATGCATAGAGGATTGATAGAGCTAAAGAGCAAATTCATGAGTTGGAAAACTAGGTTAATGAACTGTTATAAAAGACATCAAGAAAGAATAAAAAATGCAAAGAGAAGTTAAGAAGAGGAAAGAAATACAAGTGTCATCTGCCTAACAGGAGTCCTAGAAAAAAATAAAGATAAAAAATGAAGAGGATGATACATTTAAGGAAGTAATGACAATAAACTTGCAGTAAACAAATAAATACTGCAGGCATCAGATTGAAAGAGCCCAAAGAGAGTCCGAAAGGAATGATGAAGGGCAACCCACATCTGCAATTTTCCTGAGAGAATTAGCAGTTCACCAAAAAGGAGTAAGAAGCTAATTGACATAGGATTTGTCAACATTGCCTTGTAGTAGGGAAAAAAATCAATCAGAGAATTTTATGTGTGACCAAGTTATTTAAATATGATTCTATAATTTTAAAAAATACACAAAAAGGGACAATTTACCAGGAAGATATAACCATGTTAAATATTTATGCACCCAATGACAGCGCTGCAAGATACATAAACTCTTAACAGCATTGAAAAGTGAGATAGACACCTCCACAATTATAGTAGGAGACTTCAGCACACCACTTTCGGTGAAGGACAGGACATCCGGTAAGAAGCTCAACAAAGACACGGAAGATCTAATTGCCAAAATCAACCAACTTGATCACATAGACTTATACAGAACACTCCACCCAACGGCTGCAAAGTATACTTTCTTTTCTAGTGCACATGGAACATTCTCTAGAATAGACCACGTATTAGATGATAAAGCAAGCCTTAGCAGAATCTAAAACATCAAAATATTACAAAGCATCTTCTCAGACCATAAGACCATAAAAGTAGAAATCAATAACAGAAAAACCAGGGAAGAGAAATCAAAAACTTGGAAACTGAACAATGTCCTGCTCGAAAAAGACTGGGTTATAGAAGACATTAAGGAGGGAATAAAGAAATCCATACAATGCAATGAGACTGAAAACACTTCCTATGAGAACCTTTGGGACACAGCTAAAGCAGTGCTCAGAGGTCAATTTACATCAATAAATGCACACGTACAAAAAGAAGAAAGAGCCAAAATCAAAGAACTATCCCTACAACTTGAACAAATAGAAAGAGAGAGAAAAAAAAAAAAACCCTCAGGCATCAGAAGAAAACAAATAATAAAAATTAGAGCAGAATTAAATGAATAAGAGGACAGAAAAACAACGGAAAGAGTTAACAAGGCCAAAAGCTGGTTCTTTGAAAAAATCAAAATTGATAAACCATTGGCCAGACTGACTAAAGAAATACAGGAAAGGAAACAAATAACCCGAATAAGAAATGAGGTGGGCCATATCACAACAGACCCAACTGAAATTAAAAGAATTATATCAGATTACTATGAAAAATTGTACCTAACAAATTTGAAAACCTAGAAGAAATGGATGAATTCCTAGAAACACACTACCTACCTAAACTAACACAAATGGAAGTAGAACAACTAAATAGACCCATAACAAAAAAAGAGATTGAAAAGGTAATCAAAAAACTCCCAAAAGAAAACAGCCCTGGCCCTGACAGCTTCACTGCAGAGTTCTACCAAACTTTCAGAGAAGGCTTAAAACCACTACTACTAAAGGTATTTCAGAGCATAGAAACCACTACTACTAAAGGTATTTCAGAGCATAGAAAAGGACAGAATACTCCCTAACTCATTCTGTGAAGCCAACATATCCCAAAACCAGCTAAAGACAACACAAAAAAGGAAAATTACAGACCTATATCCCTCATGAACATAGATGCAAAAATCCTCAACAAAATTCTAGCCAATAGAATTCAACAACATATCAAAAAAATAATCCACCACAACTAAGTGGGATTTATACCAGGTTTTTTTTTATGCAAGGATGGTTCAATATTAGAAAAACAATTAATGTAATCCACCATATAAATAAACAAAAGCAAGAACCACATGATTTTATCAATTGATGCAGAAAAGACATTGACAAAGTCCAACACCCATTCATGATAAAAACTCTCAACAAAATAGGAATAGAAGGAAAACTCCTCAACATAATAAAGGGCATTCATACAAAACCAACAGTCAACGTCATCCTTAATGGAGATATTCTAAAAACACTCCGCTTAAGAACGGGAACAACTCTTATTCAACATTGTGCTGGAGGCCCTTGCCAGAGCAATTAGGCGGGATAAAGAAATAAAGGGCATCCAGATTGGTAAGGAAGAAGTAAAAGTATCTCTGTTTGCAGATGACATGATCTTATACACAGAAAACCCTAAAGAATCCCCCCAAAAAACTACTGAAGCTAATAAAAGAGTTCAGCAGAGTATCAGGTTACAAGATAAACATACAAAAATCAGTTGGATTCCTCTACGCCAACAAAAAGAACACTGAAGAGGAAGTCACCAAATCAATACCATTCACGGTAGCCCCGAAGAAGATAAAATACTTAGGAATAAATCTAACCGGAGAAGTAAAAGGCCTATACAAAGAAAACTACAAGGTACTACTGCAAGAAACCAAAAGGGCCCTACATAAGTGGAAAAAAGTACCTTGCTCATGGATAGGAAGACTTAACATTGTAAAAATGTCTATTCTACCAAAAGCCATCTATATATACAATGCAATTCCGATCCAAATTCCAACGACATTTTTTGATGAGATGGAGAAACAAATCACCAACTTCAAATGGAAGGGAAAGAAGCCCAGGATAAGTAAAGCATTACTGAAAAAGAAGAACAAAGTGGGAGGCCTCACTCTTCCTAATTTTAGAACCTATTATAGCACCACAGTAGTTAAAACAGCCTGGTACTGTTACAAAAACAGACGCATAGACCAATGGAACAGAATCGAGAATCCAGATATAAATCCATCCACATATGAGCAGCTGATATTTGACAAAGGCTCAGTGTCAGTTAATTGGGGAAATGATAGTGTTTTTAACAAATGGTGCTGGCATAACTGGATCTCCATCTGCAAAAAAATGAAACAGGACAGTACTTCACACCATGCACAAAAACTAACTCCAGATGGATCAAAGAACTAAATATAAAGTCTAAAATGATAAAGATCATGAAAGAAAAAATAGGGACAACGTTAGGAGCCCTAATGCATGGCATAAACAGAATACAAAACATTACTAAAAATGCTGAAGAGAAACCGGATAACTGGAAGCTAATAAAAATCAAACACCTATGCTCATCCAAAGACTTCACCAAAAGAGTAAAAAGACCACCTACAGACTAGGAAAATATTTTCAGCTACGACATCTCCGACCAGGGCCTGATCTCTAAAATCGACATGATTCTGCTAAAACTCAACCACAAAAAGACAAACAACCCAATTAAAAAATGGGCAAAGGATATGAACAGACACTTCACTAAAGAAGACATTCAGTCTGCCAGCAGATACATGAGGAAATGCTCTCGATCATTAGCCATTACCCGTTGCCGTCGAAGAAATGCAAATCAAAACTACAGTGAGATTGCATCTCACTCCAACAAGGCTGGCATTAATGCAAAAAACACAAAATAATAAATATTGGAGAGGCTGTGGAGAGATTGGAACACTTATACACTGCTGGTGGGAATGTAAAATGGTACAACCACTTTGGAAATCACTTTGGCACTTCCTTAAAAAGCTAGAAATAGAACTACCATACGACCCAGCAGTCCCACTCCTTGGAATATATCCTAGAGAAATAAGAGCCTTTACACGAACAGACATACGCACACCCATGTTTACTGCAGCACTGTTTACAACAGCAAAAAGATGGAAGCATCCAAGGTACCCATCAATGGATGAATGGATAAATAAGTTGTGGTATATTCACACAATGGAATACTATGCATCGATAAAGAACAGTGGTGAATCTGTGAAACATTTCATAACATGGAGGAACCTGGAAGACATTATGCTGAGTGAAATTAGTCAGCTGCAAAAGGACAAATATAAGACCACTATTATAAGATCTTGAGAAATAGTTTAAACTGAGAAGAACGCATTCTTTTGTGGTTATGAGAGGGGGGAGGGAGGGAGGAAGGGTGGAGAGGGATATTTACTAATTAGATAGTAGATAAGAACTACTGTAGGTGAAGGGAAGGACAACACTCAATACAGGGGGGGTCAGCACAACTGGACTAAACCAAAAGCAAAGATGTTTCCTGATTAAACTGAATGCTTCGAAGGTTAGTGAAGCGCGTTTGGGGACCATGGTTTCAGGGGACATCTAAGTCAATTGGCATAGTAAAATCTACTAAGAAAACATTCTGCATCCCACTTTGAAGAGCGGCGTCTGGGGTCTTAAATGCTAGCAAGCGGCCATCTGAGATGCATCAGTGAGTCTCAACCCACCTGGATCAAAGGAGAATGAAGAACAGCAAGGACACAAGGTAATAAAAAGCCCAGAGACAGAAAGGGCTACATGAACCAGAGACTACCTTATCCTGAGACCAGAAGATCTAGATGGTGCCCGGCCACAACAATGACTGCCCTGACAGGGAACACAGTGGAGGACCGCTGAGGAAGGAGGGGAACAGTGGGATGCAGACCCCAAATTCTCATAAAAAGACCAGGCTTAATGGTCTGACTGACCCCGGTGGTCATGGCCCCCAGACCTTCTGTTGGCCCAGGACAGGAACCATTCCAGAAGCCAGCTCGGTGGACATGGATTGGACTGGACAATGGGTAGTAGAGGGATGCTGGTGAGGGGCAAGCTACTTGGATCAGGTGGACACTTGAGACTACGTTGGCACCTCCTGCCTGGAGGGGAGACGGAAGGGTAGAGGGGCTTAAAAGCTGGCAAAATGGACACGAAAAGAGGGAATGGAAGGAGGGAGTGGGCTGTCTCATTGGGGGGAGAGTAATTGGGAGTATATAGCAAGGCGTATATAGGTTTTTATGTGAGAGAATGACTTGATTTGTAAACTTTCACTTAAAGCACAATTAAAATTATTAAAAAAAAAAGTTTCTCTGTGAGCGGCCATCTAAGATGCATCAATTTGTCCCAACCCATCTGGAGCAAAGAAGAATGAAGAACACCAAAGGCACAAGGAAAATATTAGCCCAAGAGACAAAAGGGCCACATAAACCAGAGTCTCCATCAGCCTGAGGCCAGAAGAACTAGATGGTGCCTAGCTACAACCAATGACTGCCCTGGCAGGGAACACAACAGAGAGTCCCTGACAGAGTGGGAGAATAGTGTGGTACAGAACTCAAATTAATATAAAAAGACCAGACTTAATGGCCTGAGACTAGAGGAACCCCAGAAGACAAGGCCCCCGGACTCTCTGTTAACCCAGAACTAAAACCATTCCTGAAGCCAGCTCTTCAGACAACTAGACTGGACTACAAAATATAAAATAATACTCGGGAAGAGTGTGCTTCATAGTTCAAGTAGATACACAAGACTAAATGGGCAACTCCTGTCCGGGGGTGGGATAAGAAGGCAGAAAGGGATGGGAGCTGGTTGAATGGACACGAGAAGCCCGGGTTGGAAAGGGGAAGTGTGCTGTCACATTATAGGGATTCCAACTAGGGTCACACAACAATATGTGTGTGAATTTTTGTAGGAGAAATTAACTTGAGCTGTGAACCTTCACCTAAAGCACAATAAATAAATTAAAAAAAAATACACAAGAACTCACAAAAAACCCAAATTAAATACATTTTAGACAAATTGCTAAATTTAAATTAGAAATAAGTTTAGAAGATGCTGCTCAATATGTGAGAAATAATAATCAAATAGCTTCATCAAGTTTATTGTTGTCTTTAACAAAAAGAAAGAAAATAAAGAGCACAGAAAAGGAAAAGAAAAATTAATCCATAATCAGCCAGAGCTAAAATTCTAGATGGTTGCAGCAGTGCATCAACAGGGAACTACCAGATAGATATTCAAGCTGGTTTCAGAAGAGGACTTGGAATGAGGGATATCATTGCTGGTGTCAGATGGATCTTGGATGAAAGCAGAGAATATCAGAAAGATGTTTACCTATGTTTTGTTGACTCTGCAAAGGAATTTGACAGTGCGGATCATAACAAATTATGGGTAACGTTGTGAAGAATGGGAATTCCAGAACACTTAATTGTGCTCACGCAGAACCTTTACATAGATCAAGAGGCAGTCTTTTGGACAGAACGAGGGGATACTATGTGGTTTAAAATCAGGAAACGTGTGCATCAAGGTTGTATACTTTCACTGTACTTAAACTGTATGCTAAGCAAATAATCAAAAAAGCTGGATTATTCGAAGAAGAATGCAACAGTAGTATTGGAAGAAGACGTATTAACACCCTGTGATATATAAATGACATAACCTTTCTTGCTGAAAATGAAGAGGACTTAAAGCTCTTACTGATGAAGATCAAAGAACACAGCCTTCAGGATAGATTACCCCTCAACATGAAACAAAAATCTTCACAACTGGAACAATAAACCAATATCATGATAAGCAGAGAAAAATATCGAGGTTGTCAAGGATTTTATTTTATTTGAATCCACAATCAATGCCCATGGAAGCAGAAGTCAAGAAATTAACTTATTGCACTGGACAAATCTGCTGCAAAAGACCTCTCTAAAGTGTTAAAAAGCAAAGATGTCACCTTGAGGGCTACGGTGTGCCTGACCCAAGCCATAGTATTTTTAATTGCCTCATATGCATGTGAAAGCTGGACTACGAATAAGTAAGACCAAAGAAGAATTGATATGTTTAAATTTGTTTGCAAAGAATATTGAATACACTATGGACTGCCAGAAGAATGAACAAATCTGTCTTGGAAGTACAGCCATCGTGCTCGACAGTGAGACTTGGACTCAATTACTTTGAACATGTTATCAGGAGGGAACAGTCTCTGGAGAAGGACATCATGCTTGGTAAAGTAGATGGTCAGAGAAAAAGAGGGTGACACTCAACAAGATGGATTCACTCAATGGCTGCAACAATGGGCAACAGTGGTTGTGAAGATGGTACAGGACTGAGCAGTGTTTCCTTCTGTTGTGCATGTACAATTAATTGTTCTGGAATTCTCATTCTTATTCATAATTTTGTTATGTTTCACACGGTCAAATGCCTTTACATAGTCAATAAAACACAGGTAAACATCTTTCTGGTATTTCTGCTTTCAGCCAAGATCCATCTGATATCAGCAATGATATCCCTCATTCCACTTCCTTTTCTGAATCTGGCTTGAACTTCTGGAAGTTCCCTGTTGGTATACTGCTGCAGTCTCTTCTGAATGATCTTCAACAAAATTTTACTTGGGTGTAATATTATTGATATTGTTTGATAATTTCTGCATTCCGTTGGATCACCTTTCTTTGGAATGGGCACAGATATGGATCTCCTCAGTTGGTTGGCCAGGTAGCTGTCTTCCAAATTCCCTGGCATAGACCAGTAAGCTCTTCCAGCATTGCATCAATTTGTTGAAACATCTCAATCGGTATTCTGTTAATTCCTGGAGCTTTGTTTCTCACCAGTCCTGTCAGTGCAGCTTGGATTTCTGCTTTCAGTACCAGGGGTATGCTACCTCCTGAAATGGTTGAACATTGACCAGTTCTTTTTGGTACAGTGACTGTCTGTATTCCTTCCATCTACTTTTGACGCGTCCTGCGTTGTTCAACATTTTGCCCATAGAATCCTTCAGTATTGCAGCTCAAGGCTTGAATTTTTTTTGTCAGTTCTTTCAGTTTGAGAAATACTGAGCATGTTCTTCGCTTTTAGTTTTCTAACTCCAGTTATTTGCACATTTCATTATAATACTTTATTGTATCTTCTTGAAGCACCCTTTGAAATCTTCTGTTCAGCTCCCTTATGTGATCATTTCTTCCATTTTCTTTATCTAGTCAACACATTCAAGAGCAAGTTTCAGAGTCTCTTCTAACATCCATTTTGGTCTTTTCTTTTTTTCCTGTCTGTTTAATGACCTTTTCTTTCTTCATGTATGATGTCCTTGGTGTCATCCCACAACTCATCTTGTCTTCAGTCATTAGTGTTCAGTGCATCAAATCTATTCTTGAAATGGTCTCTGAATTCAGGTGGCATATACTCAAGGTTGCACTTTGGCTATCATGGACTTGTTTTAATTTTCTTCAGCTTCAACTATAACTTGCATATGAGAAATTAGCCAGGGGCCTTTTGTTCTGACTGATGATCTTGAGCTTCTCCATCGTCTTTTTCCACAGAGCTAGTCAATTTGATTCCTGTGTATTCTATCTGGTGAGGCCCACATGTATAGTCGCTGTTTATGTTGTTGAAAATAGGTATTTGCAATGAATAAGTCATTGGTCTTGGAAAATTCTGTTATGCGATTTCCTTCACCTTTCCTTTCACCAAGGCCATATTTTCCAACTACTAATCTTTCTTTGTTTCCAACTTTTGCATTCCAATCCCCTGTAATTATCAATGCACCTTGACTGCATGTTTGATTGATTTTAGATTGCAGAAGTTGGTAAAAATCTTAAATTTATTCATCTTTGACATCAGTGGTTAGTGCATAAATTTGAATATTAGTCGTATTAACTCATCTTCCTTGTAAGTGTATGGATATTATCCTATCACTGATAGCAGTGTGCTTCTGAGTAGATCTTGAAATGTTCTTTTTGACGATGAATGCGATACCGTTCCTCTTCGTCATTCCCAACATAGTAGAATATATGATTGTCCAATTCATAATGGCCAATACCAGTCCATTTCAGCTCACTAACACCTATGATATCAATCTTTGTGCATTCCATTTCATATTTGATGACTTTCAATTTTTCTAGATTCATACTTCCTACATTCCACATTCTGATTATTAATGGATGTTTGCAGCTGTTTCTTCTCATTTTGAGTCATGCTATATTAGCAAATGAAGATCCCAAAACCTTTAGTCCATCCACATCATTAAGGTCAACTCTACTTTGGTTTGTTTGTTTGTTTTCTTTGTTTTTTTATAGTATATGATTATTGTGCCTTAGGTGAAAATTTACAGCTCAAGTTAATTCCTCATTCAAAAATTTGTATACATATTGTTTTGTGACATTAGTTTCAGTCTTCACAATGTGATAGCACACTCCCCCTTTCCACCTCCAGTTCCCTGTGTCTATTCGACCAGTTCTTGTCCCTTCTTGCCTTTTCATCCTATTTTTGACAGGAGCTGCCCATTTGATCTCATATATCTGATTGAACTAAGAAGCACGTTTCTCATGTGTATTATTTTTTGTTTTATAGTCCTGTTTAATCTTTGTCTGAAGAATGGGCTTTGGGAATAGTTTCAGTTCTGGATTAACAGTGTGTCCAGGATCCATAGTTTCTGGGGTTCCTCCAGTCTCTTTCAGGCAATTAAGTGTGGTCTTTTTATGTGGATTTGAGTTCTGTTCTACATTTTTCTTCTGTCTGGGACTCTGTTGTATTCCCGGTCAGGGCGGTCATTGGTGGTAGCTGGGTACCATCTAGTTCTTCTGGTCTTACAGAGATGGAGTCTCTGGTTCATTTGGTCCTTTAGTCCTTTGAAGGTTGACTTTACTTTGAGGAGGCAGCTCTACCCAGTCATATTTTGAGTGCTTTCCAACCTGAGGAGCTCCTCTTCTGGCACTATATCAGACAGTGTTCTACGACTATGCATAAAGTTTTTACTTGCCAATTTTTTTTTTAGAAATAGATCACCATGTCCTTCTTCCTAGTCTGTGTTAGTCTGGAAGGTCCGCTGAAACCTGTCCACCATGGATGACCTTGCTGGTATTTGGAATACCAGTGCTGTAGCTTCCAGCATTATAGCAACCCAAAAACCACCACAGTATGACAAACTGACAGATGAGTGGTAGATGTGTGGCTGTTGTTGTTAAGTGCCATTGAGTTGTTTCTAAGTCATGGCAACCCTAGGTACAACAGAAGGTAACACTGCCCTGTCCTGTGCCATCTTCACAATTGTTGGTATGCTTGATCCCACTGTTGCAGCCGCTGTGTCTGTCCATCTCATTGAGGGTCTTCCTCTTTTTCTCTGACCCTCATTTTACCAAGCATGGTGTCCTTCTCCAGGGACCGGTCCCTCTTAATAACATGTCAAAAGTATGTGAGACAAAGTCTTGCCATCCTTGTTTCTAAAGAGCATTCAGGCTATACTTCCTCCGAGACAGATGTGTTCATTTTTCTGGCAGCTTATGGTATATTCAATATTTTTCACCAATACCATAATCCAAAGGCATCAATTCTGCTTTGTCTTCTTTATTTATTGTCCAGTTTCATATTCATATGAAGTGACTGAAAACACCATGGCTTGGGTCAGGTGCACCTTAGTCCTTAAAGTGATAACACTTTAAAGAAGTCTTTTTCAGCAGATTTGCCCAATGCAATGTGTCATTTGACTTCTTGACTGCTGCTTTCATGGGTGTTGATTGTGGATCCACGTAAAATGAAATCATTGACAACTTCAGTCTTTTCTCCATTTATCATGATATTGCTTATTGGTCCGATTGTGAGGCTTTTTGTTTTCTTTATGTTGAGGTGTAATCCATACTGAAGGCTGTAATCTTTGATCTTCACAGATAGTGCTTTAAGTCCTCTTCACTTTCAGCAAACAGGATATGTGCCTAGTAGTCACTGTATTGAATACAGCAGTTCTAAACAAGAACAACGTTAAGGGGGCTGGGTCGGGGGAGAATAATGGGACATGAGAACTGACTTGTCAGGGAATAGATACAGATATTGATAAGTGAGGAAATTCTTAGGAGTAAATAAACATGAGTTTCAGTCACACAGGCAACCACCTTAAGATAAAAACTAGCATGTAAAACATCTTAACACAAAAAGAACAATTGATAAGGCTCAATATTTAAACATTATAATAAAATGTTTCACTGAACCAGAAATAGAAGGTAAGTTTTTTCACTTGGTTCATTGTTACATGTCAACATGGTATAATAACCAGAGACAAAAATGCCTTCTTTGTCTTTCACTCCATCTCTCTCTCTCTCTCTTTATATATATATGGTTGGACAGTAGTTAAGAGCTAGGCTGCTAACCAAAAGGTTGACAGTTCAGATCCACCAGCTGTTCCTTGGAAACCCTATAGGACAGCTCTGTAGGAATCCACTCGACAGCAATGAGTGAGTGTATATATATACATATATGTATATAAAAAATTTCCTTAATTTAGGATAAAAAAAATTTCTTTTAAAGACTTACTGATTCATAAGCCTCTTACTCTGAGTTATATGGTTTGTTGAAAGAGAAGTCTTTAAAGCCATGCCAAGTCCATTAGTTATCAGAGAAATGCAAATTAAAACAACAACAAAATATTACTATAATTTTACACTTACTAGATGGCAAACATTCAGGTACACTATAACATCCATGTAGAATATGAGCTCCATGAGGGCAGGAATTTTTGTCTGTTTTGTTGATTGCAATATACGTACTGCCTAGAACACAGCAGGTGCATATTAGGCACTCAGAAATTTATTTGTCAAATGTGTAAAAAAAATCAGTAAGCTGGGTAGTGCCGGCATTGGCCAAGATGTGGTGCTGTAGGAGCCCTCACAGCTGTGGGAGAGTAGACTATGGCAGGATGTTGGAAAGCAATCTAGCACCATTTAGAGTACACAAAACTTGTGACCCAGTATCCTCTCCTGGGAATGTATACCAAAGAGTTTCTCACATAGGGTCATTAGAGTACATGTACTGGGAAGTTCACTGCGGCTATACAGTTATTCTGTAATTGTTTAACTCGTCTTTGTAAAGCACGTTCTCTACCATTAATTCTTTTGATTCTCACAACCCTAAGAGGGGCAGGTCAGGAATTATTTTTCCAATTTTAAAGAGAAAAAATTGAGAATCTAGAGAGAGCGTTTAATTTTAGCAAGTGGCAGAGCTGAGACTTGAACACAGGACAACTACCTTGAAATCCAGGATCTTCTCCAACTTGCGGCGTTACTAACACTATTTCCACGCTGAAAAGACACAAAAGGGAACTGGTTAGTTATGTGTATGTGGATTTCATGCAACAGAATGTAGAAGCAGTAAATGAACTTTTTTTAAAGCACATTACAGGCTAGTATGCAGTGATTTTGAAGGGGGAAGAGGAAAGAGAAGATCTGATGGAAAGCTTTGTAATCTACCTGCAAGTCCCCATATTTCAATAGAAGAGGTCCAGTTTTTGCCAGTGACTGGGTTGCAGTGCAGACATCCTGCTCATCTTCAAAGCCTAGGCTGGCCGTGTGTGCATCTGGAGAAGGCACAGATCCTTCACCGAAGGGAGGCTTTCTTATATCTGTAATCCCTTGAGCATTTTCCACACACCACTGTGTCTGGCATTCCAGCGGCATCGAATCTTGGATATGGAGGGGAGGGCAGCATCTCACTGTGGTTTTGGGTTAGAAATAGGGAAAGTAGTCTCCATGAAAATACCCAGTATGAGAAATCTACATATTCTCAGAAGTAAACAAAATTAGTTTATAAATTTTAATGTTTCCTTAATTTAAAGAGATTTAATAAAGTTTGACTCATTTAAATAAATTTATCTGATATACAAACTCTAAACACTTTTCTCACAACTCCTTATCCTGAACACTATTGGACAAGCTATAACTTCCTAAAGAAGTGATTTATTTTCCTTCCACATGGATTCTTTAGAAATTTTCTCTTTTCAGTAACGTTAAATAATGCATACCTATTGATTTTCATTCTTTAATTCTTAAAAGATGTGCTAAAATGTTTTTTACTACCATTACATGAACAGAATCTGTCTTTCAATATTTTAATTTACCATAAAAATGCTAAGCTAAAACAACCCCTTTTGTTATACGTATGTTGAAATCTTGACTTTCTTCCCCTATAAATCTGTAAAATAACATAGCCAAACAGTTCGTTTTCATAAACAGCTATGTTTTAAACATAGATTTTTTTTTTCCCTGATATGAAAGTAAAACTAAAACCAAACCAAACCCATTGCCTTCAAGTCGATTCCGACTCATAGCGACCGTATAGGACAGAGTAGAACTACCCCATAGGGCTTCCAAGGAGCAGTTGGTAGATTTGAACTGCCAACCTTTTGGTCAGCAGCCAAAAGCTTAACCATTGAGCCACAGGGCTCCATATGAAAGTAATTCATTATAAAATACTGCCATGTAGACAAATGATATAATAAATAAAAAGCACCTATTATTTCAACACCCAGAGAAAACCAACATCGTAGCCCTGGTGTTGCAGTGGTTAAAAGCTCAAGCTGCTAACCAAAAGGTTGGCAGTTAAAATCCACCAGCTACTCCTTGGAAACCCTATAGGGCAGTTCTACTCTGTCCTATAAGGTAGCTAGGAGTTCAGAATCGACTTGATGGCAACAGGTTTGATTTTTTGTTCTTGGTCGTTCTAGTTGGGTGGGCATAACTCTGTACCCAAACGCCACTCAACACATTCGTATGCATACATTTGATGACCAAGGGACAAGTATTAAATAACTCAAGTGTCATAATGTTTGTTTACAAATCAATTTTATCTCTCTATTTTTTAACCTTTATTAATTCTGCAAGAAGCATCTTTTTTTCTCACAGCTTTACACTTGAAATCAGAGCTTCACAGAAGTGTCATGACATTCCCAATTCCGACACTAGCAAACAGCAGAGCCCAGACTCAAACTCAATTCTCCCAGCATCTTAACTCCCAGTATTCGTCCCACGACAACCCAGCTACCTCCTGCCTTTGGATTCCTGCTATGGTTTGGTCTTTTTGACTAAATTAAAAATCATTCTAAAAGTTTGCCTTAAAACACCCTCAAAGTGTTACTAAATTAAGGTTAAGTCTCAAGTATAAATTTTCAAGCAATTAGTTTTGGTTTTGCCCATGCAGAACACCCCACAGAGGATGACGAAGAAAAACTATTTACACACTACCATAGTGCAGTGCTTGTAAAAATGTTGGGTCTGTAGCAGCGATTTGCTAATCAAATTCAGAATTTGATTTGAAATGCCTCCGGCAGGCAGCCAATCCAGTTATGAAAGAACAGAAGCAAAAACCAGAGCCCTAGTGAGTTCCCTCCAAAACCTAACTGGGTCTTTTGCTCTTGTTGAAAAACTGGTTCCATAGGAAATCACTCTTAAAATAAAATATTGTAGTTAATTTTTTCAATAAATTATTGAACCATACTAGACACAAAACATGTATATTTCTGAATCTAGAGTTATAAAATATTCTGACATGTTTTAATATAAACAGGGACATTTCCAGTGATTGCTTGGATCTAAAATGTTTTTCCACTTGACATTTGTTTATACTTCCTAGGAAAGAGACTCTATTTATGGATAACTGAATAACACAAATAAACATCAGAGAAAGCTGAAAAATCAGCTTTGATTATGCATGAAAATCTACAATGTCATTGTGTACTCTTATGCCGTATTCTGATTGCCTGTTTATTTTTACAGAACTGCTGGTGAGCCTATGGAAGAAGAACCAACCTTGTGAAGTGCCAAGCCCCCCCCCCGATATTTCCTGTGTGTGACATCATTGTGTATCCCCCCCACCCCAGCACCCTCAGACATGTCTTGTCTGCTACCTGGGTGGCACAGATTCTATGGAACATAAACACTGGGCACAAAGTTCTGAACAGCAGCTTCACTTGTTCTTTGGATGGACTTGAAAGGGCATTAAAGATTCCTGAAACATAACCGCTGTGATTCTAAAGTTACAGTAAACCATGATTGGAAGAAACTGCTTCCAGCGTGCTTTTAATATGCTGGGTGACCCACTCACAGGCACAAAGTATGAACCAGAAACATTCAGTACAGCATTAAAAAAAAAAAAAATTATTATTATTTTTTTTAGGTACTGTTAATTTCAGAAGCTACAACAGCCAGTGAAATTTGGGGCAAAACCTGAGAAATACACATTTCTGACCTTGTGATCAGTATCTTATGGGGTAATTTTGTAAAAAACAGTCTTAAGTTGTTTACAGGATTTGCTTTCAGCTATGAACGGATAGTGATTACAAACAGATCACTTTTTATTTTTTTGGCCTTTTGTTTTAACACCCGCTTCAACTCTGACTAGGAAGAGTTCAAGATGGAACAACTGGGATGAGGCTTTCTTCAGTGGAATAAACCACATTGTATCTCCAAGTCCAAATGCCAAAGGAACCTCACACACTGTATGTAACGGTGCAATATTTTATGTAACAATTCTTAAGAAAAATTACTCTGTTTCCTTGACATCCCTCTCTGTGTTCGCACACATGGGCGGTTTGCAATTGTATTTGACTGTGACGTCTCCTTCCCCCACACACATCCCTTGTCCTGATGACAGTAACTTTGAGCATGTGTTCCGTGGGGTTTTCTTGTGCATAACTTTTCAAAGATGGTCTTAATTTGTTCCAAATTTATCAAGAATTTATTCTCTCTCTCTTCATGTTCTGCCCTCCATTGCTTCCTTTCTTCTTACCTTTCATCCTTTAGTAAAGCTCAAGATTACCCATAATCCCCCTGTTTCTCAGGGGCTTGGAGTATTTAATTCATTTTGTGGACTTTCCAAGTTAACACAGTTGCTTTGCCCGATGGTGTTCTTTTAGCTGTGAAACCATTGAGGTGAATATGGTTTAAGTAATGCCTCAGAATTTTCTGTGTCTTTGAAATGTGTTAATGACGGCATTGCCTATTGGAAGTCACCATGAATTAAGTTGACCTAGACTTGTGCCTTCATGTGAAAACAACAACAATAAAACCTTTACACATGTTGCCTTAGTGTCAAAGGTTAAAAATAAAGGACGATTCTTTTCCGAGATTTAAAGGAACTTACTAAATATAAGTTGGTTATCCCTCTACCTCCCCAAATTCTCCTTCAATGTATAACTCAAACCTAAAGACACTGAAGTAGAATACCTCGCAGTATTTAATATCTGACAGTGCTTTTGAAAGAGTTGATGTTTCTTTTTATATATTTTCCTAACTCAAAGGATATATTAAAGCCATAAGTGAAGATTGTCATGCTTTTATTCAGAAATCTAAAAGAAACCTTAATTAAAACAAGGTTTTAGGGAAAGCTATGATATGAAAGATATGGAACAATATGGTTTTAGTTAGAGAGGACTCTAACCTGTAAATCAAAGATGAAAGATTTCACTCAAGTAGAATTATATAACTCCCTTTTTTTATGCAGTCAGACCATATTTTTCATACAGTTACTTTTTTTAGGATTATCATTTTAATTTTCAAGCTTTTTTATGTATACAAAAATGGCTCAATATGTGGTTTAACATCTTAGAAATTTGAGACACCCTTTGAAATAGGAAATTTGAAATGGAAAGCAAGTCAGTATTAGGTAAAAATTACATAATGATAAGGTCCATCTAGATTTTTAATAGTAATAATTTTTTTTGAAATTTCATTTTCAGACAAAGTCATGCCAGTCATATTTGAGAGCCCTTGCTCTTTTGCCGTAATTGCTTGAGGAGATTTACTTTAAACAAACCAAATAGCAGAGCCAAAGGCTTCAAATAAAAGAAACTCCCTTTTACGAAGTTACATCATATTTCAATTGGAAATGTAATTGTGAAATTTTAAAATCAACTTCATAATTATAGTTCTTTATTATTACTCTTCAGTCCTCCCAGATATTTTTTAGATGTTGAATAAGAAAATGAATCAGTGTAGCGCAAACATACTAATTTCCTGAAGTTTCCTACAACAATTTAGCCACATACTTATGTTGAGCCATCAATCTGATAAGGCCAAATCACTAGGACAACCCCATGGTTATTTAGATTTAAAACATGACACATTAATGAGTTAATCACACATCCTTCCATGTGATACAGTACCCTTTGGTTGCAGCTAGAGTCTTTAGGATACCCAGAGAGGCAGATAAGCTATGGGGAGGATTAATCACAGCTGAATGTAGTTGTAAGAACAGAATACCACTGCTTTTTGATTATACCATTACAAGATGTAGCATAGCCCTGGGGACAGAACGGAGGCTTTTGGAGAATATCAACACTTCTTTTGAAATAGGCCAGCACTTTTTGAAAGGGCAGTTTCACTTGGTATAGTTTTCTTCACTTCGTCATTTAACTTTTATTGCTCACAATAGTTCTCAATCGGACTATTAGGACAGCATCTCTCTAGACATTACCAATAATTTCTCTTTTTGATCTATACTTTACAGGGTACCCACAGAGGCACTCTCACAACCTCAAAGTTACTCTTATATGATGAATAAATAAAATTTTCTGTGAGAAAGCTATCAGGAAACAATGCTAGCAGTTTTCATTTGTTATTTAAATCATTCTAAATAAGGTTTAATTTAATAGTATTTGATAACAGGGACAAAAAGAAAAAAAAGAACTTTAATTTTCCCAATTATATAGTATGATTTGAGGTTATATGTTAAACTGGAAAACGCAGTTTTATTAGATAGCAAATGGACTTCAAATGGAAAATGTTGTTGTTGTTAGTCGCCATTGAGTCAATTCCTACTCATGTTGACCCCATGTGTGCAGAGTAGACCTACTCCATAGGGTTTTCAAGGTTGTGCCCTTTTGGAAGCAGATTGCCAGGCCTGTATTCTGAGGCAGCTCTGGGAGGGATTGAACTGAAAACCTTTCAGCTAGTAGTCAACCACTTAACCATTTGTGTCACCCAGGGACTGGTTAAATGGAAAATAAAAGCTATGTTATCATATGCTTAAATCAGAAGAATATTTTGAAATTAAATATTTTAACAAATTTACAACAGCGTTAATGGAGCTAAAAGTCAGCTTTTGGAGACTACAGAAATGTTTATGAAAAACTGCAAATCACATTTTCGCTACCATCCCTAAGACCTGAAATCTTGCCTTTGGTTCTGATTACAAAGCAATGCAAAACTCTAATTTCTCTCTCTCTCTCTCTCTCCCTCTCTCTCTCTCTGACATGGTAACCTTGAAAGCAAGACATTTCTCACATGAAAACTTCAGAAACTACAGGACTGGTCTCTCCTAACAGTTCAGTACTGTTTTATTTCTGAAGGTCAATCATAAAGCCTTGTGGACTTACTGGATTTCTTTACAGACTCCATATGGAGGTAAAATAGAATGATTAAGTGGAAAGCCTCCTGGGAGAAAATTTCTCTTCAATCAGCACTTATTTCTTATTCTAGCATTTCTCTTTAGGACACTTTATTTAAATATTTCTTATTATTTATCTTTGAAAGTTTACTCTCAATTTGTCTCAATGAAAGATGTATTAAATGTCTAATAACCCCAAACAAGCCAAACGTTCTCATCTTAAAAGGGATTCGTTCTGAGCTTGAAAGAATCACTCTACGTGAGTTTTACATTGTCACTCTAGTGGAATCTATCTTAACATTCTTCTGCTTCACGAATGAAATCTCTTGATTTGCTGAAAAAATAAGAAAAGAAAAAAAAAAGCAGAAATAGGAAACAACATGCCTGTTCAATAATTTCTATAAAGAGGGCATTTTCACCTCCAAAAGAAATGAAAACCAGATCTATGCTAAGAAATGAAGGCTTTTATTTTACCGTTGTCTTCGAAATGATAGTCAACATGGTCATCATCATCATCAAATATTTCTTGCGTTCCCAAAGGACACAATTATATTTTGGACTCCAGCAATATTTTGTACTACTTAACTCCCTTCCAAATGAAGTATTATGAAGTATTTCATCACCTTCATCAACACCATTACTAAAATACATAAGTGCCTATCTGTGTGGCTTCTTTTTTCTGGGCATATTTACATTGCAAATCATGGTCTTGCCCTCTGACAGCTTGCTTTTACCTCCTCAAGTGCTTCATGAAGCACAGCACAATTTTCATGTGGCCAAGGTATACATTTTTAAGATAAACATGGTCCACTCATACGAAGTTGAAGATCTTGGCTCCTACAAATCAATTTTAGTCCACTTTTTCCTATATATATACATATATGGCTGATTTTATAAAATGGATTAAGGAACAACTGAATCAGTTATGAATATGTAGGAAATAGCTGGGTGAGATGATTGAACCTTGGACTACTGATTTGGGGCTCTTTGGACTTGATCTCAATGATAAAGTTCTATTTCTCAAACCATCTTAATCCCCAAATTGGAACATGTAACAAATAGTGGTAAATTCACTATACGGTGCCAATCTTTCTAACCAATAGTTTCCTCTCCACCCTTTTCTCCTTTCCCCCTGCCCAACTGCCAATACCAAATTGCCATATCTAAACAATTAGAATAATTGCTTAAATCCCTACTTTGTTTCCTCAGTAAAAGTGACCCTGGCAACTTATTTCCTGAGATACCACTAGTTACACTTTCTTTCATGTCATTTTATATAAACACTAGTAGATATTCTTTATCCTCCCTTTTCTCACTTCCTTTAAAAGTATGACTTTTTTTTTTTTTTTTTTTTTACAACTTTTTACCTTAAAAGATAGATCAAGTTATTGTGTTTTGATATACAATCATGGAGCAGAAACTTTGTGTCAGTAATACAGAATTTTTCTTTTTGCCTCCAAAATAGTTTTCCACCATTCTTGCTGCTACCTGTGTTATGCTGGTTATCATGTAGAGAAGATTGTACATATACCTTCCCTGCCTTTTGGATGATATCTTTTTAAGTCAAACACAGAAGCATGAACTCCCATCTATTGAAAAAATGGCAAAAGAGAGGCTTTAAATCAACATAATTTGGAAGTAAGATATTTCTAGACTATTCAAAAAAAAAAAAAAAAAAAACAACTGAAGTCCGTTTTTCCTGTTTTGGCTTTAGGCACATTTGAGGCAAACGTTGCAACATCAAATATAATAAATAGGGTTAGCTATTTTGTTGAACATTGTGGTCATGTCCTTTTAGCCTTCATTGCAGTGTCCTTTCTTGGAGCTGGCATTTTATGAAAATTTATAGGGCTTCTGCTGCAATTTCTGGCAATTGGTTTTATTAACTTAAATTTTTGAATAGGAATGGAGGAATAAAAATGAAACAAGAATTCTAAAATCTGTGAAGGAATGGCATTTTCTTGGGTATGGGAAGATTGTTTTTAAATAAAAATTTATTGCTGCTCTTTCTAAATCGTAAGATTCTCTAACTCTTTCTGGATAAGCAATGTCAATGACTGTCTCCACAATAGCTGGGTTACATGAACTTACCCTTTCAGCGGTTACTGGGTATAACAAGCATGCTGTTGAAAATGAGTGACCATTTTCTAGTCACAGCCTGGGTCATTTGTGTCATTTGAAAGTAAATATCCTGATATTTTAAATAAGATGGGCAGGGCAGGCAAGAAACCAGTATTTATTACTCTTGTGATTAAACACTGTAGACCAGGCTTGTTGATGTATATGCCAATAAGCTGGAGTTTCTGGCTTAGTGTAAAACATAAACGTCTTTTCTATTGTGGCCTGATAGCTGTTTTTATAATAAGATCAGTTTGTTGTCCTCTGTGCACCAGTGGTTTTGCCCTTAATTTTTTTGGCTAGCATTCACCATGATCTGTCATCCAGAACTGCTGAGAAAAATACATGTTGCCAAACTTCTTAAAATTTTGCTGCCAGTGTTATTGTCCCAGACATGAAAAATAATTATCTAATAAAGGATTAATATCTACTAACAGTATCATTGTTGAACATGCTTGTGGAATGTTCACCTTGCTCTTTCTGATACTTTTTTGTATTTGAAAATATTAAATGGAAAACACAATAGTATGCTCCAAATTAATGTTGATGTTGTTAGAGTAATGTCCTGATTCTCCCTCAAAGAGGATGAAAGATCCCCTCTTGTCTTGTGTTTTCTACTGAAATAGATTTTCCTCTAGTCCTAGTGTGAATAAAAGCTATTTGAAATAAAAGTGTTCTTATTTTTCTACCTCCTTAGTGCCTACCATTAGACTCCACATACTAGATATTTGACAAATAAAATATCATTATAGTAAGTTAAGGTGGCACATACTATTCTGTTTTCAAAGAACGAAAGCTTTACTTGTGAGCAAATCTCCCTTATAATGAGTGGGAATGCACAAAAGAAGAAAAAGTAAATTAAAAGAGGGTTGAGTGTAGCTTGCTGGTCAGTATAAAGAATAATAGCTACCACCAATTAAGCACCTAGCATGTGCCTATGACTCTACTGAGTACTGTACCAGGATTATCTTTAACTATCACATGAACGCTACATCAGTATGGATTATGACTTCCATTTACAGATGAGAACACTGAGCACTGGAAAAGTTTCCTCACTTACCCATTGTTACAGCTACTGAGAGACAAGATTCGATCCTTATCTGTCTATCTGGGCTGGCTTTAAAGTCAGATATTGTAAAGTATATACTCTCTCCAAATGGCATACATTATATGAGCAAGACAGCATACTATGAACATTCTTTAATCCAAAAACTATGCCTAACATTAAGAATAGACTGTATGCTCAGTCTGGAATAACCTTATGATTTTATTAAATTATCATTTTAAATGAATCTGGTAATTGTGCCTAGGTTCATATAGTAAGAACAAGTTACGAAGCAGTTCTTTTTACTCCCTATTTCAAGATCTTTCTTAAAGATAACCTTTAGAAGTCTTTGGAACACATACTCCCAAAATTCCTGAAATCTATGCAAAGAGCGATAATAATTCTTGTATTTTATAACTCCCTGCAATATCTAACAGTCTAAAACACAACTGTTTCCAATGGGCACCAGTATGGGTGCCTTCTGGGAAAAGATAGTAATATTTTGTCTAGCAGAAAGTAAACTTGAGGTGGAGTGGGCTGGTACAGGCAGTAAATACCTTTGGCTTAGTCAGTTTTGTAAGTTGCAAATGTTACTTGGTGGTTCATTGCTTCCTTTAAGTTTACATGGTGAAAAGGGAACAATTGAAAAAGTAAGTAAAAAATAAGAATGAATGTCGTATTATTATTTAAGGAAATTAGTTTGTACTCATAAACAGAATTCTAAAGAATTTTAACTACATAAAACTTCTATGGTGCTTTAAAATGATCGAACTTAAATTTTTTTCAAACATAATAATTATTCCTCATCTTTGTAATATCAATAGGCTACGTTCCTATGGTCCTCCATAGATAGATCATTCCCTGATAAGTCTTAATCAGCTCTTTGGAAAAGACCGATACCTGTTCTTCTGAGGTAGTAAAAATAAAGAAGCAAAGTTTAAGGAAAGAAGTGAAAGAGTTTTTTTTTTTCCTTTAAAGAACTGGAAGAATAAGACAATAAAAGAAAAATCATACCCATCCCAGTTCAAATCAAATTTAAAGTTCATGGCGTATCTAGAAAAGGCAATATTCACTCCATGTTGAAAGCTTATACAGTACATACACATATGTGATCCCATATGTATATTTTATTTTTTCCCAAAAATATTTTTTTCAAAACCAATAAGGTAAAAATCTTAAGATGCGGTGAAGTAAATCACTTTAATGATTTAATAAAACAGAGAATCTTTTATGCTGAATTAAATATATATTTGTGAAATTTATTCTTAATTGAATATGAAGACTTCGTATTCATGTAAGATGAGATCGTTTCCTTCACAGATTTGTGTTTTGGTGCATTATTTTTACTTTCACAGCTTTGTCAAACATTTGTCTTCTTTTAGTTTAGTTTTATTTATTACAAAAATAAAATATTAATAGTTATTGAATAGTTATCCTGTGCTCTCATTTAAATCTCCCAACAATCCCTTGAGGGGAATAATTTAATAGATCAGAAAATCGAGCCTTCAAGGCCAGAGCAAAGCCCATCTTCTTTCCTGCTGTCCAATCTATTTTATTTAATACAATCAACATTCGCTGAATGCCTACTACATAAATAGCATGTATTCAGTACTTGTTCTCATCATAGTGTGGAACATAGCAAGAAAATGCGCAATATAACTATATAACCGAAATTAAAATTTCTTTAAAGCTCCCCCTGCTGTAGCTGCAAAAAGAAGATTATCACAGAATAGATTTAGAAAGGATCTCTAAATAGAATTGTGTGATTCTAAGGCTTTAAAGAAAATATGGCCTCTCTTTCGCCGTAGAATTGTAACAGTGGTAGACATAGAATACATTCAAGAAATATTAGTTATTTAAATGAAATACAATTATATTCACTGGATAACTTGAGCACAGCCCTATCAAGAGTAGATATGATTTTGTGTGTTATTAATGTCTGTTTCATCCCTAATGTCTACAAGGTCAGCATTCAATTAAAGGGATATAACTTTGAGAATTAGAAAGTATAAGAGAATAAATGTGTAGAGATCCAAAAAAATCCCCTTAGAAATTAATTTTTCCTAAATTCAAGTCATCTGATTTTCCCCCATTATTATTATTACTTTTTTTTTTAATATAAATTAGTTAATTATGATTTCTGGTGAGCCAAGGCCCAAATAACAAGTTCTATCATAATCAATTCCACTTTCTTCCATTGCCCTTTAATGAAATATAATTTCCAACCTCTTTTACTTTTCAAAGCACTGATCTCAATAAGCAGTACTTTCAGTCCTTTCATCAAACCTCAAACCCTGATAGGCTGTAACACCCTCATCAGACAGATTGTATTTAGAGGTGGATTGAGCCTATACTTAACCAAATGTAGTCTAACATTTTTATGCTTGAATGTCCATTTCTCCCACTAGACTATTATATTCAACCCAGCAACACCCCACACAACCAAAAACATTGCTTTGCAATTGATGCAAATTTATAATGTATATTTAGATGCTATGAAATAGTCCTTTTTTTTATTATTACTCCTTTTAAGCTCAGCGGAAAGTGGATGGAAAGATATATGGAAATTCATGTTATAATCCATGTTACAAAATCATTGTCCATTTGGTTTAGATCAAACCAAGTCAAGTATTTATAGCTATAAGAAACAGTTTTAAAAGCAGTCCAATATATAAATCTTGTTCACTCCAAGAAGGTTCAAGTTTGGTAGTGTATTTCCAAGCAGTAGAGAACATGTAATTCCTTGTGCTTTGATTTAGGCACACATCCGAATTCTCTGACATGGTCAGTATTTCCACATACACCCAAATGTGTTTTCAGAAGTTTGAGAGATGTGTTAATTTTTGCTTTAATCTTAAATACAGAAACATTTCTTTTCTAAATTTTAATAATTATTACCAGTAACAGAAAAAGACAAAATTAATAAATGAGACCTCATAAAAATGAAAAATTTTTTTCACCAAAAGACTTTACCAAAAAAAGTGAAAAGATAAGCTACTGACTGGGAGAATATCTTCAGAAACCATATATCCAATAAGAATCTAATAACCAATATATATATAAAACTTTGACAACTTAACAACCAAAAGACAAATAACCCAATCATAAAATGGGCAAAAGACTTGAATAGACATTTCACCAAAGACGATATTCAAATAGCCACAAAACACATGAACATGTGCTCAACATCATTAGCCATCAGAGAGATGCAAAACAAAACCACAACGAGATACCATTTTACTCCCACTAGAATGGTGACTGTCATGGATTGAATTATGTACTCAAAAAAATGTGTGTATCAACTTGGTTAGGCCATGATTCCCAGTATGGTGTGGTTGCCCTCCATTTTGTAATTGTAATTTTATGTTGAGAGGATTCGGGTGGTATTGTAGCACCACCCTTACTCAGGGCACCTCCCTGATCCAAGATATAAGGAGTTTCCCTGGGGTGTGGCGTGCACCACTTTTTATCTCTCAAGAGACAAAAGGAAAGGGAAGCAAGCAGAGAGTTGGGGACGTCATACCACCAAGAAAGCAGCATGCGGAGCAGAGTGCATCCTTTGAACTCGGGGTCCCTGCACCTGATAAGCTCCTCAACCAGGGAAAGACTGAGAACAAGGACCTTCCTCCAGAGCTGACAAAGAGAGAAAGCCTTCGCCTGGAGCTGATACCCTGAATTTGGACTTGTAACCTACTAGACTGTGAGAGAATAAATTTCTCTTTGTTAAAGCCATCCACTTGTGGTATCTATGTTATAGCAGCACTAAATGACTAAGACAGTGACTCATAGTGACCCTATGAGTCAGAATCGACTCAAGAGCAACAGGTTTAGGATGGCTAAGACAAAAAAAAAAAAACAGAAATTAAAAAATGTTGGCAAGGATATGATTAAATTAGAACCATTATCAATTGCTGGTAGGAATGCAAAATAATATAGCCCTGTGGAAAAAAGTGTGGTGGTTCCTCAAAAAACTAAATCAAAACTACCATATGACCCAGCAATTCCACACCTAGGTATAAACCCACAAAACTTGAAAGCAGAGACTTGTACTCCAATGTTCATTGCAGTACTACTTGCAATAGGCTACAGGTGGAAACAACCTAAGTATCTATCAAAAGATGAATGGGTAAACAAAATGTGGTACATATAGACAATGAAATACTACTCAGCCAGTAAGAGAAACAAATTCTAAATACATGCTACAATATGGATGAAGCTTGAAAACATTATGCTGACTGAAATAAGTTAATCACAAAGTGACGAATATTGTAAGACCTCACTTATATAAAAAGACAAGAAAAGGCAAATGTATAGAGACCAAAGTTTATTAGTTTAACAGGGGTGGGAGGGTGGAGGAATTGGGGGGAGAGTTAATGGTGATAGAAAATTTGCTTTGATTAAGGGTAGGATTACACTACTGATTATTTTAATTGCTATCAATAAGTTGTACACCTATAAAAAGTTGAATTGACAAAAGTGTGATAGATACATTTACAATGACAAAAAAAAAAAAAAAAAGCTCATGAGCTGCCTATGTACATCCAAAAACCTCATCGGATTTGTTTCCTTGGTTTGGAGGTTTAAGGTCGTGGTTTCATGGGACATTCTAGTTAATTGGCCTAATAATGTGTTTAGTGCTTCTGTTTTACCTCCTAGTTCATTGCGTAGTGCCTGGGGTCTTAAAAGCTTGCAAGCAGCCATCCAAGGCATGACACTTGGTCTCCATTTGCCTGGAGCAACAGAGGAAGAAGGAGAGTCGGGAACAGGAGGAGGATATGGAATGTGTGACTAATTGTCTCCATGAATAACTGCCTCCTTTTTCATGAGACTAGAAGAACTGCATGCTGCCTGGCTACCATTATTGAGCATTTTGATCAAAGATTCCATAGAAGAATCCTGATCAAAAGGGGGGAAATGTAGAACGGAATTTCAATTCTCATGGATGAACCCCTGAAAGTATTACCCTGAGATAATCTTTAAAACTTAAACCAAAAATACCCCCTGAAGTCTTCTTAAAACAAACAATAGTTTAGTTTAACTAGTAAAAAATGTCTGCTTTGAACATTATGCTCTTTTAAGAACTATTTATATGGGATCAAAGTGACAACAGCAATACAAAAGATTAGACAAGAACATCAAGGGGTGATGAGTTTATGGTCTGGGGAATAACAACTCTGAAAAGGAGGGTATGAATGGTTGCACAACCCAAAGAATGTAGTCAATGACACTGAGTTGAACAAGTAGAAATGGTTGAATTGGTATATGTTATGCTGTGTATATTCTCAACAAGAAAATTTTTAAAAAATGAAGAATTATTACCAGAGGAAAATCTGCCACATACCAGGTAAAGAAAAATAAAAATAGAAAAATTCAAAGTTTAACGTATAGATAACATTGGTTTTGACAGACACCAGCAGCTCTACGAAGGGCTCATGTGAACCAGTCCTTCAAACACTGTAGTCCTAGCCACACACTCCAGATTATGTTGATGGAAGCAATGCATAGAGAAGAAAATGCAGGACTGCGACACAGACTTGATTTCCCACCCTAGTTCTACAATGAACTAGGTTGTGTCATTAGGTAAGCTCATTACTTTCCCAAAGCCATAATTTCTTTATTCTTGTCTCCCTTTAATGGCTTGAAAGATAAACATTCTGATTCTGTTATTTCAGGGAAAATTACACATTATAATTCTATTCTTTTAGTAGTTACTCATATTCTTCGTGTAGTGGTTAAGCATTCAGCTGGCTGTTAACCAAAAGATTGACAGCTCGAATCTACCAGCTGCTCCTTGGCAATCCTATGGGGCAGTTCTACTCTGTCCTATAGGGTCACTGTGAGTCAGAATTGACTCCACGGTGATAGGTTTTTTGGCTTGCCCTCCACTTGCTGAATACAAGTACCTTAAATTCCAATGATACCTATATACCCTATTTACCTGTACGTATGTTATTATTCTCTAGCATTTAGCTTCATTTTGTTTTTAAACCTCCATTTTATAATAATTATTAATATTATATATCAACAATTATTAATATTGTTCCACTTAATAACAACAACAATAATAATAGTATGTCAAAACTTACTGAGATTTCATCATGCTTCATGATTTCTTTGGTCAATAATTTTTACTTGCATCCCATTTCTTTCTTCTTTCATGCAGGGGAGGATTAACTTTTTCCAACTTTGTTTGTGTAAGTTTTTTTTTTTTTTTTCCCCTCACTCTTGAATGATATGTTGGCTGGGTATAGAATTCTAGGTTGCCAATTATTTTTTCTCAGCAATGTGTCATCATAATTTTATTGTCTTCTTGCCTCTACTTTCATTGTCAAGATGTCTGTAATTGTCTAATTATTATTTCTTTGTAAGTATTTTATCTTTTATCTCTAATTGCTTTTAAGCTTTTCTCTGTGTACAGATGTAATCTCTGCTGTGTTTATCCTGTCAGGGACTTGATGTGCTTCCTATATTCAAAGACTCATTTCTTTCTTCTGTTTTGGAAAATTCTAATCCATTCCCTCCTTCTCTTATACATTGCTAGGCCTCATTCTGTGTTTTTTCTCTGTAATTTTGTCTTTTACATTTCCCATCCAACTATCTTTATACTGTCCTTTGAGTAATTTCCTGTAATCTTTCAGGACTAATTTTATGTACTTTATTGTATTAATTTTAATTTTCAAAAAACACATTATTCATTTTTAAAAGATTTAATCACTTCTTTGTCAAATACTACAATTTTTCTAGTGTCTTGTCATATTCTTTTGACTTAGATCTTTTATATTTTAATCATTTTCTACACATTTAAAGTGTCTATAAGATTATGATCTCAAGTACCCAAATAATTGCTCATATTAGTTTCTTTACTCCCCTGACAATTTGTGTGAGTGTGTGTGAACTCATATTCAGTAGAGCCTCTACCTATGGGGATCTGTGGGGTCTGGGTTGAGGACACACCCCTCTGCAGCAGTCTTGCATTTGCTTCTGGCAGGCATCGCAGGGGCATTACCAGGTAGGATGATTTTAATGCTAATTTTGCTGCTTAGGGATTTTTTGTAGCTAGATAACTAATATGAATTTAAATCACAAATACATGTCCAGGCTTAATAATTCTCAGACAGGCTTCCACCCACCCCAGCATCTGAGAAGAAATAACAAGCTTCCGGGTTGTCATCCTGTTGTCAGTGGGTATATACATTTTTTTTTTTTTTTTTTCCAATCTGCTGTATCACTTACGGGGCAGCCCTTCAAGGGTCCTGGATTAATTGCAAGCATGTATATGATAGTATGGGTTTCTCGGTTCCAATTTACCTAAAGAAGTCCCAAGAACTCATTTTCTGTCTGTACATGGGTATTAAAACATAAGGCCGTGGGTTACTTATATTGGTAACCCATCACAAGCCCTTTCCCAAGCTAATGGCAGTATCAGCTCTCCCGCTTAACATTCTCATTTTCAACACCTTATTCCTTTCTTGTACTTGGAGATTTTCCTAGCTTTGGTGAATTCATCTATGCATTTAAAATAAAGTTCCATCTAGCATGCCTTGGTCCTTGTGGCAGGAGCATTCAAGTTTAATTGGTTCGTCACATTGACAGCATTGGAAGTGGTCTCTGGCTCTTTCTACTACGTGAGAGGATTGAATACCAGATCTCTATGATCCCCTTTAGTTCTGATATTTTGTGAATTCTTCAAATTCATTAAACTGACATGTTAACCTCTAAAACTCCCAGTTCTTCCACTGCTTAAGGGAGATACTCACTGTGGGTAATGAGCAGCCACTGTCATAACAATTTTTCACAAAACCATACTGAAGAAAAAGAGTTTGCAGGCTGAGAGAGAAACAGGAAGTTGGAAGCACGCAGACCATCTGCAGAGATTTGCCTATTCTTAATACGTGGGGTTTCT